>NW_028280998.1:210000-510000 GCF_059751285.1 Brachycentrus maculatus | reverse complement strand
ATTTCGATAATACCTATTTGTAAATAACCCTACAATACGCTAATAGATTACTCCTTATTATTTCTAATACAATTCGTGAAACAAGTCGTGATGATAAAATTTTCAATTACGTAAATAACCTGAAACTCATAAATTAATAATCGGGATATCAATCCTTATTTACTCGCACTGCATTTGACTGCGAGCAGCCGCTAGACTTATGAATTGGAGATTTTGAATGAGTAAAAAGGTAGCAAGGTCGATACCATGCAACACATAAAGTATAACAACACTTATATCGTAGTCATACAGGAGAAAGTGACCAAGTGCATTTCTTCCAAAAACGTAATCATTGACTATTTCATATATTACTAGCTTAATATTACCCTGAAAAAAATCCCTAAGGATTTTAAACTATTTAAAGTATAATATATTGACTTGTTAAAAATGACTAACTGCGTAGATGTTTATTTTCTTGCCAAGCAAAAGTGACTTAAATGGCCCTCCTGAACATTTTACGTTTTGTTAGTTGGTCACTTTTTCCTGTACGATAACCATATTAACTTTATCCTTTGAGTATATTTCTACTAAATATTATTTAATGATGATGATGATATATTGAACATTTTTTTCAAACACTTTATTAATGTTCTGACGCACTTAATACGTCTGCAATAATAATTTAGTAATTATATTTTTTATTTAATTTATTTTTAAACTTTAATGATTGTTTGAGAGTATCAGGAGCCCAAAACAAGGGATGGATGAAGCTCAACGAAGGCCCCGAACAATCCATACTGAATAAAGCACCTCTCACTTATCTAAGCGATTCTTTTACTGTTCTCATTTTGTTATCAGATATCGCCATGTATTGCTCCAGAGGCGGCAAACAATTTCAATTTCAATCTTTAAAATAATATATTTATATATGTATATATATATATATATATATATATATATATATATATATATATTTATATATACATATATATATATATATATATATATATATATATATATATATATATATATATATATATATATATATATATATATATATATATATATATATATATATATATATATATATATATAATGGAAGAAGAGAAAGAGACATGGCTACATTTTCAAAAAGAGTAAACAGAGTGTTGAGAGACTTTTACCAGAGAAATATTTTTTTAATGTTATGTATTAGAAAGCTGTCAGAAGATTATAAATAAGATAAAGAATAATTCTTATAAAATCTACTAGTCAGTTTCAATTTTTAAACAGGAAACAATATAAAAATAAAAACGGTGATTTTTTAAATTCATTTGTAAGTATGTACGTACATTTATTCACTATTCGTACTGTTTTAAAACATATGTAAAATCGTTATATTATTGGCCACTTAAACCAGCCTATGATAGGTGTAAGACCCGTGAATACCCAGATATCCATATTCTTCATTTACATTAAGATGAAAATTAGAAAAAATATTAAAGGTTCCATACAACTGGTGTATTCTATCAAGTGAAGGAAAAGTATTGTATTCCAAGTTAGTTTTCACATACATATCTCAGATCTTGATCTTTCATCCCCTCCTAGTACTTAAGCCGTATCTCCTGCAGCCCGGGTAGAAATAATAATTGTTTCCCGCCCTTAACAGCTTGACCGCTCTCCCCCTCAGATCTCTGAGCTCCTGATAACGTTATTTTCCTGAATCTACGAACTGCGAAGAGAGGGAATGAAAAAAATGCAGAAAAAGTGACTAGAATACCTATGAGGCATGAAACTGTTAAATATCTGGACATTTGATGGGATTGAAATTGGGCGGTAAAAGGTGATCACCTTAAACGTGTATTTACTCACCATTCAGCGATGATTGACCAATCATATTATGTACGTTTCAGAGATTGTTATGTAACGCATCTTCGATTTGTCATTGTGACATTATTTCTGTATGGGTATCGCTTTTAAAAAAATAGATTTAAGTTTTGAACGGAGGTTTCTGGGTAGAACCGCAGTTAATATAATAAAATATCGACTATATAGTACAGTATAAAATTTTATATTTGTCATTTTTGGAATGAAAAAATAAGTAAAACTTTATTAGACATCCAACACAAGAATTATAAAAAAGTATAAAGTTACAACGAAAATAACTATTCTTTTTTTTTCAAATGTATTAATTATAACGAATTGATTTACGTTTAAATTGATTTTCAAATAAAATACATAGAGTGTCGGTAATTTACTAAAAAGAGGAAGATTTAAACGCATAAAAAAACTAAAACTCCTTTCTTTGTGTGGAGTATTCATCATTCTCTTTTCTTTTTATCCTCATTCAAACCCAATGAAGTCACTTAAGTGTGTGATTTTAGTTGTATGATTTTAGTTGTGAGTTTATACAGGATATGCGTTTCCCAGGATATCTCTAGAGTAATAGAGTGATAAGCGTAATGTAGGGGACAGTCCCAAGGGAGCGAGGTGTGAGGGGGCATGAAGGAGGCAATAAATAACCCCCTGACCCTCTACCAACGCCTGTTGCTTTGCTGACCCCACTGGTCACAGTAACTGGCTTTCGGCTACTTTGTCCACCAAGATTTACGGAGGATTGCATTTGTATGAGGAGATTAAGTGCTAAAAATTAAGGAAGTCAGTAACTGAAGGGGTTGGTGAATTTATTTCATACATTTCACCCTTTATGCGAGTAAATGGGGTGAAATTTTCCTCTTTTTTCAGTGTTTGCCTTAGACATTTTATGAATTTCAGGGGCGTGCATTCTATATAGGCAGAAAAACAGTGACTAAATCACCATACTACGTAGCTTTACAGCTTTCAAAAATATCTCATGATAGTTGCCTTTATTATTCACCTCGCTTTTAATACATATATCCGCCTCCGTAGTATAATGGTCCGCTCTCGGTTACCATACTGCAGATCTCGGGTTCGATTCCCAGGGGGGGGGGGGTCAAATAAATACATGTGATATTTTCAATCATTTATTCAATATTACCCTGGACTGGTAATAGAAGCGGAGGGCTGATCACATTTCCTTCATATGTTAACGATTAAGATAACACTGCGTTTAAATGCTGTAGTGCCATATGCACCCAATGGGGTGCGGATAGAGCTTAGAAATAGTAGCCTTGGTGCATGACAGAATAAAAAGCAAAACCTTCTTGTATTGAAATTTTATTTTAGAATTTTCAAAAGAATAAAAATGGCTTCACCTAAAATGTAATAATGATGTGTATGGAAGAGTTAATAACTTGGCGACGCTTCAATGGTCGCTGGTCTGTTGAAGGGAGGAGTTGCCATCCGTGTGCAAGGTTCAGCAGCCGTAGATGATGATCAGCAGGATGAAGACCAGGAGCAGCACGAGGCCGACTATCCTGTCCACGAAGGTGGCGAGCGCGAACCAGGCGCGGGAGGGGGGCGGGGAGCTCCCGGCACCCCCGTCGCCCTCCGCCCCTCCACCGGAAGCCTGCAGCTCTTCACTGGTAGACTAATAAAGTTCAAAATAATTTACATTTCGACATCTCAACATAGATGAAGAAGAATTTTGGGGGTTAGGGGTCCCTTAGTAGGGTTACTAACTTTTCTAACTAACTTAGTAGGGTATGGAACATTTCTTCTAACCCTTATCACAAACACTGCATAATACTACGTCAATACTGACGCAGTGTTATCTTGATCGTTACTTAAATGAAGGTAAGGTGATCACTCCTGCCCTTCAGGGACCAGTCCAGGGTAATATCAAATAAATATTAGAGTGTAGAGGTACTAATATTTATTTTCCCCACCCCTGGGAATCGAACCCAAGACCTCCAGAATGGTAGCCTAGCGTGCTAACCATTACAATACGGATGCGGACGCACACTAGTTAGTATTAATATACATGCCCCGCTGACAGAAAAGGGACTTTGAAATCATTTTTATCTTTGGCCACTAAAAACTGCATGATTGAATTACCATACAAAGTTGACAAGTCGAATAGACTTTACCGATAGAAGATTAAAGAAACAAATAAAAAAAAGTTTTTATATGGATAGGTCCAAATAGAAAATAGTTTATATAGTCGATCTGGGAATGAAGCAGGATCTTTCGTGAAAATGAAAGAAGAAGAAAAAGCATACTATGCAGGAGAATTTCATTGATACAGCTACCTACTGATAGTACTCAACTGTTACGGGACTACTGCCCAAACCCTTAGTGACAGTTTTTTATTAAGTTTTTATTTTTAATTTTTAAATTTAAAAACATATTTCATACATAAGTCATATATCGCTCACTCCTTTCAAGAACGTCATAAATCAAAAAACTTGATTTTTCAGGAGATCGTTTTTAAAGTTTAAAAATATAATACTATGTATTAAAAATAAATATCAAGCCACTTTTTGAACTTTCTACTGTGCAACAGATCTTTTAAGGTAAAACCTGAAGGTTTTTTCTCCATTTGAAAAATATTTAGTATATTTAAAAAAATAATTAAACAATACCTTTTCTTCAAAATGCAAAAACGACACTTTCTGCCCTGTAGCTGGTAAATATTAAGTTAAAAATATGCCTCTTTTGCTGGGATATAGTACATTTTCTGGACTTTCCGAAAACATGCACAACTTAAAATTGACGATTTTTGATTTATGACGTTCTTGAAAGGAGTGGGCGATATATAATATTCCCGATGAGTAATTTCTATTTCTCATTTTGGGACATGGGATCAAGGTTAACAAAACTGGAACACAAATAATAAAGTTAAAAAAGTAAAGAAGAATATGGAAGTCTGGGCATTTTCGGAGCTGACGGCCGTCATAGGCTGGTTTAAGTGATCACTTTACACACGTGTAACATTCACCAATTCTACCCATGATTGACAACCACACTACTCAAATTCTTGGAAGTTCTATATATATGAACCAATTTCGAAACATTGTTCTTGAAAACTAGAACTTCACTAGAGACATCTATTGGTGAGATGAAAAGAAGCTTTTTATTAAGCAGAAACCCTTATATAAGTATGTGAGATCTGAATCCTGGATTATATTTATCACATAATATGACGGTCGTCAGCCCTGTAAATGCCCAGACTTCCATATTCTTCTTCATCTTTGATGAGATGTCAAAAATAATATTATTACATATATCCTGCAATGTTGCATATTAAAAAAAAACATATAAAAGGACAGACAAGGTTTAGAGGAAATAGAGGGTTTCCCATCCTTAGATATCAAGCAGCTTACGTCATGTCCGGTGTGCGAGGCGTGCAGGGAGGGCGCCCCCATGAGGCGCGCGGCTCGGCACGCGAGGGCCCGCTTGAGGGGCCACGGCAGCGCGCGGCGCCCGCGAGCCAGGTTCAGCACCAGCACAGAGGTCACGGCCGACACGAGCACCAGGTACAAGCTGCCGCAGTACAGGGTCACTGAAACCGCAACCAATATTTTATTTTATTTGAAAAATTACAGAGCAGTTACATAAATACATTTATATTAACAAGTAACAAAAACAGGTATTTGTACCGTTCCGGTTACAAAATTTCACATTTGTAAGTTAGTGAAATTACCTGGAGGAGGGTCGGGAGGCGTTATAATCAGCCATATTTCCAAATATATCGAAATTTTTTACCTATATGTGAATGAACCTGAGACCATTGCATATATACAGGTTCCAAGAATTAGTGCAAAAGTGCATGTTCAATAATGGGAAGAATGGTGAACGTTACACAAGTGTATAGAGTGATCGCTAAGCCAGCCATAATTTGTGTTCCAGTCTTGTTAACCTTAATCCCATGTCCCAGAATGAGAAATAGAAATTACTCATCAGGAATATTATATATATGACTTATGTATGTAATATGTTTTGAAAAAAATATATATATATATTACCTATGTCCGGGGAGTACTGCGTGGACGGCAGCCGGTGGCCGAGGTAGAAGAGTGCCAGCGCGAGCAGCGCGGGCGGCGCGGCGGCCAGCAGCGCGCGCGGCGCGGCGGCGCCCGGGGACGCGGGCAGCGCGTGCGCCAGCAACGCCAGCAGCACCGCGGCGCCCGCCTGCGCGCGCAGCACGGCCGCGCGCACGCCGCCGCGACGCCTCACGCGCACGGCGTAGTCCACCTGGAAAACGAAACATACGTAAACATACACAAACGGGAAAGGGGAACAGGCCTCCAGATGGAGACAAATCTGCGGTCGAATTGCGTTCCAACGCCTACTAACTAAATTTTATGCAGTCAACTGTGTCGGGCATTGTGTCGGGTCGCATAAAATTTACAGACGCGTCGTCTCAAGTTGAGACACATGTAATATGATAAAAGTTTAGTTAGTTTGGTTAGTGTCAGATTGTGGTCCAGTGGTTAGTGTCGCGGACTCATAAGTCAGAGTTACTCGGTTCGAACCCACTCTTTAACAATTTGATACATATTTCTAATAACGAGCCGCTTAGGCTCGCATAAATAGTATGAAAAATAAAATATTTATGCAAATAGTAAAAACACAAATATTTCTCTTTTTAATTAAAAAAAACTATGCAGTCAAAATGCGATTTATGCGACATTGATATATATATTGTGATGTGTCTCTTGTTTCGTACAATTTGTGTTTGACTTGAGTTTTGATCTTTTCTCTTTCCTCCCAGCTGACAGATGCCGTGGCGTAGTTGGATAGAAATTCGATTGCAAAACTATCGTCACGGGTTCAAATCCCGCCAAATGCAAAATAAATTCAAGATTTATTTTCAATTGGTTAGCGTTAGTGATGTATTTTTCACATTTACCTTCCCTATCCTTACGTGGACTTTTTGTTGTTGTTAAGGAATAATCCGCAAAGGATCTACTTTTAGAGGCTTGTAGGTAGATACATATCTAAGAAGAGATTTTGCGGGTTTTTTCCTTTAAAAAGTCCACTTCACAAGAGATGGATAGTGGAACAGACAGAAACGAAGACATCAATGGGTCACTTACCTGAACATATGGAGCGTCTTCACAGCAGGCGTACATCTTCTCCTGGCGCTCGAAAGTAACTTTCAGCAGATCCCACTCGGTATTATCAACAAAGTAATCACTCTGAAATGAATGAATGAATAAGATAAAATACATCAATTTAAATCTGGTTAAAAAACGCAATTAAACGAAAAAATGACACGGAAATAAAAATTCAAGAAGGCACGAAGCGTTAAAATTTAACAAACGCAAGTTTACAATACTTTGTGAGTAAATTATTTGTAATATTAAAAATATTATCAACTTTGTGGTATGGTAATATAACACCCTCCTGTATATTTTGAGTGTCTTGATAGTAAGGCCCAATAAACGATAAATCGCAACTTAATTTTTTTAAAACCGGGTGGACAACAGTTGAATTATTTTTCTTAAAACACTGTTTTTGTTAATAGATTTATATTATCCACTGACACTTCGTGATGGAATTGCATTTTTAATTTATTATTAGATTAAAACCAATATTTTAATCTAATAATACCAGTCTGATGATGTCGGTAACGATGAAACCCGGTCGCTGGTCAAATAAAAAAACTGTTTTTGTATTGAAAAAACAAGTTTTTCTTTGAAATAAACATATGGTTTAGAAAAGAAAATAGCTATCGAAAGGTAAGGAGTTAAAAAATGAAAATATTTTCTTTTCAATATAAATTTTAAAATTCTAATATACGAGTATACGGGTGGCGCAAAATTAATTACCCTATCGGAAGATGTTATCTTTTTTGCAAATGGCAAAGTACCTCAATTTGAAATTTGTGAATTACATTACATTGGCAGCTGTAGTAAACAAAAAAAAACTTAAGGTGGCGCAAAATTGATCATCCAATTTTGGTTTTTAAATAACTTTTATACCAAATAAAAAAATGAGTAGGATGATAATGGAATTTTTTAATTGGACCTTTTCAATTTTTTCTGTTGAGTGGAAAAGATGATATCCTTCATATGGGTGCCGTTCGTATTGATTCACATTTGTGCCCGTTTGATCAATCTGTTTGTATACTGCAACTGTCTAGTTCACAAATGTCAAATATGATTGACGTACGACGCTATTTGCAAAATTATGACATCTTCCAATAGGGTGATTAATTTTGTGCCACCCTGTATTCTAAAATAAAAATTGTGCGCAGTCTGGTCGCCTTCTGAATATGTAGGTTTGAGATCTCACCTGTAGAGCGTTTGTGCACAACAGGAATTTATCGTCCGGTAGTCTGGTTAGCATAATAAAACGGAAGATTGGCTTGTGCTTTTGGCCGTCTTTCTTCGGATCGGTGCGCTTGATCGGTGCGTGATCACGGTACGTGTGAACACGATCACGCTAAACTGCGTAGTTGCTTTTATTTGAAAAAAAACCGGACTGCCGGACAGTAAAATTCCGTGTAGTGCACAAGCGCTCTTACGGGTTAAACACTTTTGTGTTTAAGTGTCGTTGTACAAGCGTGAGTGTAGCAGCTACTCACGTTGACAGTGTCGTCGTCCCCGTAGAAGTTGCCCGAGAGCAGGTTGACCTGGATGCCGTCGTAGGTCCAGGAGCCGAAGGTGAAGTAGCAGACGTGCTCGTCCTGCGGCCAGCGCGTGAGGTCGAGGTGGCAGAAAGCCGTGAGCCGGCTGGGCGGCACCCACAGCACGGACCCGTCCCAGCTCACCAGGCAGTGCGTGTTGCCGTACTGGTCCATCGTGTTGCCCGACGCGCTGGACAAAACAAGGACCAGCTTCAAGAGATATAAATGAACATAAGTCGCAGAGAAGCGGAGTTGCCGTACTTGTCTATTGTGTTGCCCGACTCGCTGGACAGAACAAGGACCAACTTCGAGATATATAAATTAATTTACAATATTTTAAGTCTGTCCAAATACTTGTTCATAATATATTTACATCTCACCAATAGATGTCTCTAGTGAAGTTCTAGTGATTCAAGAACAAGGTTTTTAAATTGGTTCATATATAAAGAGCTTCCGAGAATTTGAGTAGTGTGGTTGTCAATAATGGGTAGAATTGATGAATTGGTTATTACACGTGTGTAAATTGATCACTTAAACCAGCCTATGACGGTCGTCAGCCCCGTAAATGCCCAGACTTCCATATTCTTCTTCATCTTTGATGAGATGTCAAAAAATAATATGTAATCTAGAAATATTATGAAGATATATAACAAAAATTGTAAAAAAATATTTACTATGTTACGATAATAAAAATAAAATAAAATCTCCATTACCTGTTGTATTGCACGACATCCGGTTGCCAGATTTCGTGATCAGCCACGTGCAGACTATGGAGACCCCCATAGTCGGAAGCGTTCCACTGCAATTTATCATCGTTCCAGGCCTGCAACGTTTCAATTTACATTTATTATCATTTCACATACAAATGAGATATTTTCACGTATAAAAATCACGATTAAATCAAAATAATTACAATAAATTAATATTTCACTGCCAAAAGACGAAAAGCCACATACTTTGGCCATATATTCCGTGGAGAAAAATATGCCCCTCTGCAGCTTTTAGTGGCAGACGAGGCTTGGGGCGTAAAAGAAAGTCATGGCTCAAAAATCTTCGACAGTTCGCTCACTCCTTTCAACAACGTCATATATTAAAAAACATGATTTTTCAGGAGATCGTTTTTAAATTTTAAATATATAATGAAATGTATTAAAAATAAATACCAAGCCACTTATTGAACTTTTTACTGTGCAACACATCTTTTTAGGCAAAACCTGAAGGTTTTTTCCCCATTTAAAAATATTTAGTGTAAAAAGTGTTTAGTGTTTCAAAAAAATAATTAAACAATACCCTTTCTTCAAAATGCAAAAACAACACTTTCTGCCCTGTAGCGGGTAAACATTAAGTTAAAAATATGCCGCTTTTGCTGAGATATAGTACATTTTCTGGGCATTCCGAAAACAAGCACAAATGAATATTGACGATTTTTGAAATATGACGTTGTTGAAAGGAGTGAGCGAACTTTGGCAACTTCATAAAAGTTCAAAGTTCATAAAGCAAACACAACAAAAATGCTTTGCAAGACTTCTCTTCAGACCTTCGTTTGTTCGGAAGCCTAGATGCTTCTGTATCAGATCCGGGAATGCTGTGGGACAGTTTTCAATGCTTTGTGAGATTCCCAAATACAAAAACAATGGGAAAGGATGAAAGATTACCATTTTAATCCATCCGTGAATGGTCATAACCGCGTTGGCGTCATCCAGTTCCACGTGGTAGATGGCCAGGCCGAAGGACACGTTGGTGGCGACCTTGTGGTGCGACGGCCTCGCGAACTTGTCGTATCCCGCCAGGATGGTCCTCTTCAGGGAGTCTGTGTACGTGGAGTTCCAGGGGGCCCGAACCGCCGGGTCTGTTGGGGAACAACGGCTACAGAATCAGATGGAAGAACCACTACTTGCCTTGGATTGGACGAGACATTTTTTAAAATAGAATTTACAATATAATATAATTATAATTACCACACAAGTACGGCAAAACGATGTATGATAGATGTTAGAATGGTGAAATAAGGAAGAAATGCAAAGCTGAGATAAGGATCATCAATAACATTAAAAAAGGTGTGTTGAGATGATTTGGACAAGTGGAACGAATGAAATAACGGCAAAACAAATTTAGGAGGAAACAAAACAAAAAAAGAAGCGGACGAAATTAGAGAAAAACTTACTCAGGAATACTTGAAAGTGGTCAGGTTAGGAGTCGAAATAATCGACGGGTATATGTGAGGATATGCATGAATGTGGAAGAGGTGAAATTTGCAAAGACAGAGTGGTGTGGCATACTATTCTCTCTGCCTACCGCTGCGGCGTGATGGTTAGTTAGTTAGTGTTATTTTTATAGCAATGGACATGCAATTAAATTATTTAACATGTCGCTCACTCCTTTCAATAACGTCAAATATCAAAAAACTTGATTTTTCAAATTTATTAAAAATAAATATCAAGCCACTTACTGAACTTTTTACTGTGCAACAGAGCTTTTTAGGTAAAACCTGAATGTTTTTTCTCCATTTGAAAAATATTTAGTAATTAAAAAAAATAATTAAACAATACCTTTTCTTTAAAATGCAAAAACAAAACTTTCTGCCCTGTAGCGGGTAAATATTAAGTAAAAACTATGCCGTTTTTGCTGGGATATAATACATTTTTTGGGCATTCCGAAAACATGCACAACTGAAAGTTGTCGATTTTTGATATATGACGTTGTTGAAAGGAGTGAGCGATATGTGCATACATCAGTGCTCTCTCATTTTCGTGCTTTATCTTCTGTCATGCGATTGTTATTCTCCCACGCTTTCATAATGTTTCTCTAACGAAGACGACAGTGGTATGCACATGCGAGGATAATGAAACCTTTCAGACTCCCCCAAGGTAGAGGACTTCTGCGCAGACCACCAAAGAGTTGGATTGACATCTGGAAATCGACATCGCAGGAGGCTAGTTCCTCTTAAAAACAGGCCACAAGGCCTACACCAAGAAAGAGAATACAGATTTTTGACTGATCATTCTTCTGCAATACTTAGTTCCATTGTCCTGAGAAGGTGTCGGTGATTGTTGGAACCTTGTGTTGTATAATATTTAGTGGCAAGGCAAGCGTCGCCTGGCGATGAGACGTATTGTAAGTTGGTTAGCTCTAATAGGACACATCCTGTCTAGCTCGACTCCTTCTGGCTGTTTATCCACTCCTAGAGCCCTCCCGCTCCTCGCTCCTCGTCCTCAGCTACTGCTTTGTCAATATTGTATCACCCGTGAAATATTATGATCAGATCCTTGAGAATGGACGATGACAGACATAAATCTCAAACCATTTCAAGCTAGCTTTTTATTGATATTGCAACATAGATGTCTATCAAGATGAATATAAGGATGTCTTGGTATTTAGAGAGATAACTTAGATTATTATTGATAATTCAACACACTTATATTAAGAATTCAATAAGAAAAAGACTTGGAAGTTAAGGTAAAGTATATAAATGTATGTATGTAGGTACGTATCATAAAATATGTAAAGAATAAATCTATTATTTTATTATTTATTTTATTCACAAATATTTCAATTTCATACTATTTCTGTGAGCCTAAGCCGTTCATTATTAGAAATAGGTATCAAATTGTGGTAGGATGGGTTCGAACCGAACAAAGAGCTTTGGCTTAAGAGTCCGCGACACTAACTACATCACACATCGCTCAATCCTTTCACCAACGTCATATATAAATAAAAATAAAAATTTTCAGGGCATCGTTTTTAAAGTTTAAAAATAGAATAAAATGTATTAAAAATAAATATCAAGCCACTTATTGAACTTTTTATTGTGCAACAGATCTTTTTAGGTAAAACCTTAATGTTTTTTCTGCATTTGAAACATATTTAGCATATTAAAAAAATAATTATAAAACACCTTTTCTTAAAAATGCAAGAACAATACTTTCTTCCCCGTAGCGGGAAAATATTACCTTAAAAACATGCCAATTTTGCTGGGATATAGTACATTTTCTGAGCATTCTGAAAACATGCACAACTAAAAATTTACGATTTTTGATATATGACGTTGTTGAAAGGAGTGAGCGACAGGTGATTTCATTTGATTCGTTTCTGCGTTTTAATTTTGTGGTTCTATGAATGTTTATATTGGTGATTTTCAAAAATATTTTGGTGTTATTAAAACGTTATACACAAGCCATATACAAAACGTACATTGTGTACAGTTGGAAGATAGTATGTTTTGAAATCCCACTAAATTGTAATAATTACTATGTTTTTTATATGTACCAGAATGTGGGAGATATAAATTATTGCTGATAGGTCCTTATCAGCAGGACGGAAACAGATCCTCACACTAAATAGGTATAATGTCATATTTATATTGTGCTATGATTATCAATATAATTAAGCTTGACTCTGTGTGCATTTTTTGCGATACATTCTACTGTCACAAAATTTTCGATGAATACCCACCCATAAAATTTTAGAAATACTATTATCTTTACAATTCCATAGGATTTTTTTGAAGGATAAAGTAATTTTAAGCGAAAATTGAAGTCTGGTTACTTATAGGTCTTATAGCCTGTCATTGCCTTGTTTTAAGTGATCACCAAATAAATATGGGAGAAAAACACTTCTATACATTATTCTTATTCTTCTTTATGTTCGCTACCTACATAGGTGGAGCATATGGCCAACACGAGACGTCTCCAAGTCACTCTGTCACGCGCCATCTCCTTGGCTTCCTCCCAGGTCAGTCGGCGTCTCGATGTTCCGCTGAGTATAGTCGGTGAATGGTCGTCAGCGGCCTTCCGGGGCGTCGGAATCCTCGGGGTTGGAAGAAGAGTCATGAGGGGTTAATGTTCTCAGTTGGCATTCTGAGGACATGTCCCTACCATGTCCACCTTCTCCTCTTTAGGACTTTCAGTATGAGGGGCTGTTGGGTTCTTCTCCACCCATCGTCATTCCTGACGAAGTCATACCACTTTACACCCAGTATTCGCCTCAGGCACTTATTTTCAAAACTTGCTAGTTTCTTGCTTTGAGCTTTGGTGAGGTGCCACGACTCATACTTGTACAGCAGCACTGTTAAGATGCAGGCGTTAAAGAATCGTCAAAACATAGTTCCTTCTATTTTTATTTTGTTGCCGGCGGAGGTTAGAGGTTAAATAAAAATATGGCCCGAAGGCAACATAAAAGTATAGGTAATCAAGACCAAGAGTTAATATTGTAATTTTTGTATGATTAGTAATTAATTGTATAATTCAGGAAGGTGTCTTGAGATGGTTTGGGCGTGTGAATTGAATGAGTGAAGATAGAATAGTAAAACAAATTAAAAGAGGTAAATGTGATTGGTAATAGAAGCAGAGAAAGACTGAGGAAAACTAGGCATGATGAAGTATTTTAAGTTATTGAAAATGGTCAGGTCTGGAGTCGGTATAATCGGCGGGTTTGTATGAGAAGGTATATGAATGTGAAGAGACAAAGATTGTTTTAAAAGACGGATTGAGATGGCGTTCTATTCATTTAGGAATTAATCTCACATAACACAAGAAAGCGCTTCTTAGCAAAGCACACAAATCGCAATTAACACACTTTATGGTAACGTACATAGAACTGCAAGACACATCAAACAAAATCTACACATTCCTGTTTTGGTAGAAAGAACTTAGATTATTTTGCATTAAAGTTGTAAAACCTGCTTCATTATCCACAAAGTCATTGATTACCGAAACTAAGCATAAAAGAGCTATTCATTAATAGATCATTCGGTCATGGCGTAGTTGATTTACACAAATGATGTCGTCACAAATAATTTTCTTTAATTTTTAATGAAACTTTCCTTAATAAATAAAGCTTATTCTTAAAAATCTGGTGTGACACGTGTTTCAATGCATTCCACATCATTTTCAAACATCGTGGAATTGCGGAATCCATCGAAACACGTGTCACAATAGATTTAAAGAAATAGTGGTATTAGCTAAGTAAATTTTAAATTAAAAATGGATAGATATTACCACAAAGTGACTGCCGAATCGATGATCAAATGAAATAATTTTCTTTAATTTAGTTATATGAATCAATATTGTAAAATGTGCCCTAGACATGGAAAACTCAGTGAAGGCACATTATTGTAATTTGTCATTTTATATATATGATGGAATTTTAATAAATAACTAAATGTGTTAGATGAAAAATAAATAATAAAAAAACGGGTACCTGATTTGTCATCACTAAGAGCTGCTTTTGCCTGATAAGCCAAGGAAAAGAGTATCAAAACTCCAAGAAGCGAGAACTCCATCCTGTGAATATCCGAATGCAGGATCGTACACTCCAACTCGAAGAAAAACGTCTTAAATAATACCCATTAACCTAGAATCTACGTCCAATTTTAATAATTATATTTATGGATAGTGAATAAGTTAGTTTTGGGAACACTCCAGCGAGGTCCTGCTCAATCCTATGGAATGAAAGGACTAAATGAATAAAATGGCAGGACTATTATCTGGAGTGGGCAGTGTGGGACGTATGAGAGCGTTAATACGCCCGACTCGACAGTTTATTGTCATCAGACATAGATGTTTGTAAACAATTTGGATCAGAAAATAGCTCGTTTATTAAATAAATGGGTACATATGAAAATGTGATTTATTAGCGCTGAGAGGGGAGGAATACAGAGTAACTAATCATACAATAATAATAAACTAACTAACTAACTTACCATCACGCCGCTTCCCCGCAGGGGTAGGCAGAGAGAATCGAACGCCACACCACTCTGTCTTTGCAAACATTCTTCGCCTCTCCTACATTCATGCATCTCCTCATACATACCCGACGATTATTACGACTCCTGACCCGGCCGCTTTCAAGTATTTGATATACCTGATTGTGCCAAGTTTTAAGTTATAATGTATATCGCTCACTCCTTTCAAGAACGTCATAAATCAAAAATCGTCAATTTTCAGTTGTGCATGTTTTCGGAATGCCCAGAAAATGTACTATATCATAGCCAGAGCCATATTTTTAACTTAATATTTACCCGATACAGGGCAGAAAGTGTTGTTCTTGCATTTTGAAGAAAAGGTATTGTTTAATTATTTTTTTTTAAAATACTAAATATTTTTCAAATGGAGAAAAAAACCTTCAGGTTTTACCTAAAAAGATTTTATGCACAGTAAAAAGTTCGATGAGTGGCTTGATATTTATTTTTAATACATTGTATTCTATTTTACAACTTTAAAAAGGCTCTCCTGAAAAATCAAGTTTTTTGATTTATGACGTTCTTGAAAGGAGTGAGCGATATACTTATGTACATTTGAGTTATCATGTACAATAATATATAAGTTTTAAGTTATGTGCAATAATAATACTTAAAGTAATAATAATAATAATAAAAAATAAGTAAATAAATAAAAATAATAATTTTGAATCATTTATATAGCGCCATTTTCGTAAAATACCGGGTAGTATGTATTTTACGCAGACGTGAATAATTACATTTTTCGCATCTCAACATGGCCGATCACCTTTCTTTCGTGTGTTGATGATCAAGATAACACTGCGTTTATATGATGCAGTGCCTTATGCACCATTGGAGTGCGGATAGAGGTTTGAAGGAGAAGAGATCCGACCTTACTTATTTGTTATTTTCAGAATATTTTGAGTACTTCGGAATTTAAGCGGAGCAAATCCAGAACTTGTGGACAAAAATTTGTACATACTTAAAAATATTGTGTGATTGAAACCTTATCAACGCATTATTTTCCGCCCATTGGGCATCTGTTTTCATAATCACGTTATTAAATTTGATTTCATACGATGGATGTATGTATCAGTTATCATAATTTAGACTTGCGATTGAATTGATTGGAATTTAGTGATCAGTTGAAATTATTCAGTCGCAAATGAAGGAATTCAGTTTTTGGTCTGAATAAATTTGCCATTTTTGATATTGTGTTGAGATTTTTTTCAAAACATGTTGGTGATTTTGTTGATGTTGCTATGTGCTACAGGATCTCACCAGTTGAAGAAGATTTGGATGCAGAATTTGAACTTTGACAATCCTGCAAATTGGAGCCCTCGAAGGATTCCATGTTCGGCTGATCGCATTGTATACCCCAAAGACACGGTGTCACATGTATGTCAGTGTGCCTATATATTTTTGGAATTTTCCAACTAGTGGAAAGTACATCTAAAGATATAAAACAACGATGAAACTGTTCGGCTGTCCAAACTCAAAACACAGTAAGGGACATTTTTTTTGTAGAACGTCTTTTTTGCATTTTTGGGCTAAGTAGATTCTACATAGCAAAAATGCAAAAAAAAATTACTATAAAAAAATGTCCCTTACTGTGTTTTCAGTTCGGACAGCCGTGTTATTATAACTATTTAAATAACTGTTACGACTACTCGGCTATCCAAACTCAAAACACAGTAAGGGACATTTTTTGAGGTACAATTTTTTTGCATTTTTGGACTAAGTAGATTCTACTTAGTCCAAAAATGCAAAAAAACGTACTACAAAAAATGTCCCTTACAGTGTTTTAAGTTTGGACAGCCGTACTGTTTGAATAACATTCTATTTTAACTTTTAAAAGAACTATTTATTTGACTGTTTAAATAACTGTTGAAATATTTTCTCTCGATCTTTATCCGCACCCAATGGTGCATGGGGAACTGCATCGTATAGCAGCAGTGTTATCTTGATCTTTAAGAACACGAATGAGAGGTGATCAGCCCTGCGTTTCAGATACCAGTCTAGGGTGATATTAAATAAAATTTTGAGTAATATAAATTCTTTTACGTTTATTTTGATATTTATTTAATGTTATATAAATTACGAGGCAGGGGTTGAAAACCATGATTTCAGTTTTTTTTTGACAAAATGAATTTAAGCAGTGTTTCATGATAATATTTACATTATTTATTGTAACTGCAGACAGCTGGTAGAATTCCAAATTGAATTGTTGGATAATATATCCAAAATGAAACAAGGTTTATTAGATTTGAATTCTACATTTATTTATGTATATGTTTACAACATTTTGAGTGTGTCCAAATACTTGTTCACAAAATCTGGAATGTTACACGTGTGTAAAGTGATCACTTAAACCAGCCTATGACGGTCGTCAGCCCCGTAAATGCCCAGACTTCCATATTCTTCTTCATCTTTGATGAGATGTCAAAAAATAATATGTATATGTTAATACGTGAAGCGTTTCGTCATATAAAGACATTATCAAACACTGATAATGGAGTGGAATAACACGGAGTGTTTGATATTGTCTTAATAAGACGAAACGCGTTACGTATTAACATATACAAAAATAAATGTACAATTCAAATCCAATAAACCTTGTTTAATTTTGGATATATTACCCAACAATAATATTTACATGTAAAATATGGTGACGATTTTCAGCAGCTTTTTTTTATTTGCTATAGATATGGATTACCAAGCTATATTTAAATAATATATGGGAGAATCTGAAACCTATCAGCGGAAGCTAAACTGGCAGTGCACAACGGAGTCCTGGTTCCAACTCTAATGTATGGAAGTGAAACATGGAGTTGGCAAACGAAGGATGAAAGTAGACTGAATGCAGTCGAAATGCGATCTCTCAGAAGATTGTGCGACACAACGATGTATGATAGATGTGCGAATAGTGAAATAAGGAAGGAATACAAAGCTGAGATAAGCTTTATCGATAAAATTAAGAAAGGTGTGTTGAGATGGTTTGGACACGTAGAACGAATGAGTGAGGAAAGAACGGTAAAACAGATTTATGAGGCGAATGTAAGTGGAAAAAAGAGCAGAGTAAGACCGAGAAAAATATGGCACGATCAGGTATGCCAAATACTTGAAAGTGGTCAGGTTAGGAGTCGTAACAATCGGCGGGTATGTATGAGGAGATGCATGAACGTGGAAGAGGCGAAAAATGTTTGCAAAGACAGAGTGGTGTGGCGTTCTATTCTCTCTGCCTACCCCTGCGGGGAAGCGGTGTGATGGTTAGTTAGTTAGTAAGTTTAATTTTGGATATAAATCCCAACAATAATAATTTACATGTAAGATATGGTAACGATTTTCAGCAGATTTTTTTATTTGCTATAGAAATGGATTATCAAGCTATATTCCAATAATATATGGGAGAATCTGAAACCGTTGGTTGACAACTTCTACCGCACATTTGTAAGGGGACGTCCGGTATTCTCTGAAATATAAAGTATTCAAAACATCTAAATATTTAAGTATTCTAAATCTAAATATCTAAGTTTCTACGTATTCTAAGTATGTAAGTATACAAACTATTTAAGTATTTAGTATTTTAATGTCCGCCTCCGTAGTGTAATGGTCAGCATGCTCGGCTACCGTTCTGGAGGTCCCGGGTTCGATTCCCAGGGGGGGGTCAAATAAATATAAGTGATTTTTTCTCTCTAATATTTATACAATATTACCCTGGACTGGTACCTGATCACCTTTCCTTTATGTGTTAACGATCAAGATAACACTGTGTTTATATGATGCAGTGCCCTATGCACCATTGGGGTGCGGATAAGGGTTTAAAAAAAGTATTCTAAGTATCTAATTATTTAAAAAAAACTTTTATTTGTTAACTATATACATACATATAAATACATTCATACATACATTCATTTTAAAATCTATAAAGGTAATTAACATTTATTTTTTTTAAACGTTCACCTAGTCACTTTGTGTGCCTTGTCGGTGGAGTTCTTCAAATATACGTTTTTTTCTAAGTATCTAAGTGTTCTTAGTACCGTTTGCCAGGTATACCTCCCTGATCGTGAGGTGCCGCTGGAAGGAGTGGAGCTCCCGTGGGATGGGGAGCTGCAGTTCGCGCCTCACGGGGGTCTCCTGTTCGGGGGCCGCATTCCAGGAGACGACTGTCCAGGGGAACGTGTCCTCTTCACTGACAAGATCCTACTATCGTAAGAGCTGAGACATACTGTTTCATAACGATACTATAATACAGTGAAACCTCTATCTATCGTTCCTCGAATAATCGTTTTCCCGGATGTGTCGTTTAATTCTTCTATCCCGAATTCATTTCATACAAGATAGATCGCATCAATCGTTTCTATCTACCATTTTACCGCATTCATCGTTTGAATCAGGCTGCACATTTGACATATTTTGTCTGTTTTTTTTTACATTCTTCTTAATTTTGTTACAATCGATGACAATATTCCAACGTGTGGGATAGAAACTATAAAAAAAAAACTTGTGGGACTTAAGGTTGACAGATACAGCAGAGGTCGATATTGATGAAGAGGAACCGCTGCCTGTACTTTTATTTTCAAAAGCATGCACACTCTTTTAAAAATTAAAAGCTTTCTACTTAGCACATTCAATAACTGATGCCTAAAAAACATATATTTGCAAAGACCAAAATATACTGTTGATTTACGGAAATAAAACAGTCAAAAAACAAATGTCCATCAAAGATTATTTACAATGCAAGAAACTTTAATATTTTTTTGGTTATGTAAAATAAATACATTTATTTGCATCTAAAATTTGTATTCTGCTTAGAATTTGAACCTAGCCATTGTTATGCAGATTGGGAGGACGGTATCTTTACTCGATTGTATCTTCTTGTGTATTGACTTCTTAATCCCGCATTCATTGTTTTCCCGCATTCATGGTTTATTTTAATAGGTCCCTTTAGAAACGATAGATTCCATATTCCATATTGAATTGTTGGGTAATAAATCCAAAATAAAACAAGGTTTGTTGGATTAAATTCTACTTTTATATGGATATGTTAATACGTGACGCGTTTCGTCTTCTTAGGACATTATCAATTAATTAATTAATTAATAACCATATCCGCTCCCTAGGTGGAGCATATGGAGTCCACAAACTGTCTCCAGGCTTTTCTGTCGGCTGCCAGCTCCCTTGCATCCTCCCAAGTCAGATCCGCGTCGCGAAGTTCTGACGAGAACTGCCGACGAATTGTCAGCAATGGTCGTCCTGGGCGGCGCGAACCTGATGCCTTGTAAAAGAGGCAAGCTTGATTAAGGCTCTCAGGAGGCATGCGGAGTACGTGGCCAAGCCAACTGAATCGCCTTTTTTTGACGACAGTTGTGACCAAGATTTGCTGCGTCCTACGCCGTATCTCTTCATTCCTCACAAAGTCAAACCACCGCACGCCTAAGATTCTCCGCAAACACCTGTTCTCAAAGCTTAGTACACGGCTGCTTTGGGCCCTTGTAAGGTGCCATGTTTCACAGCCGTATAAGAGAACAGGAGCAATGCAGGCATTGTATAGGCGGCATTTGGTTTTCACCGAGTATAAATCCGATCTCCAGACAGCCTTCATACTGTTGAATGCGGACCCAGCGAGTCCTAATCGCACTCCCAGTTCCTTTTGAAGGCTGCCATTTTCAGTCGCGTACACTCCCAAGTACTTGAAACTCTCGACCCTTTCGATGCGCTGGTTACTCAACGTCAAGGGTTGTTGGGCATCTAGGCATGAGCTGTTGCACAACACATGGGTTTTTGCAACATTTATTGTAAGCCCCATGTGCGTAGAGTACCTATTTACCCTGTCGACGATCAATTGAGGACCCTCGACGGAGTCATCAATTAAAACAGCATCATCTGCGTACTCTAGGTCGCAGAGTTTCCGGGAGGGGGAGATGGATATACCTCGGTCAGATGGTAATGACTTTCGAAGAATGAAATCCATGAGGATAATGAAGAGAAACGGTGCAAGGACGCAGCCTTGTCTGACTCCGGTAGAGACCCCAAACCAATCCGTGACAACATCGTCAACTCTCATTCGACATTCACTATTGAGGTGAAGGGACTTAATTAGCTCCACTAATTTCGCAGGCACCCCATAAGCTTCCAGTACTTTCCAGAGTGTGGGCCTGTGCGGACTATCAAACGCTTTCTCATAGTCTACAAAACACATCGCCAGAGAACTGTTAAATTCCTGGCTCTGCTGTAGAATGTGGCGAATATTATGGATTTGATCCGCACAGGACCTGCCAGGCAGAAACCCTGCCTGGTTTTCTCTGAGCACCTGCATAATGGGGGCTCGGATTCTCTGCAAGATTACGTGGGCAAGCACCTTCCCAGGTACGCTGAGTAGCGTAATGCCGCGGTAGTTGTCACAGTTGAGTGGATCACCCTTCTTATGTAACACGGTAATCTCCCCATTTACCCAGTCTCTAGGGCATCGCTCTTCTTCCCACACACTGGACATTAATTGGTGTAAAGGGCCAATAATGCCAGTAACGCTGCATTTCAAGAATTCCGGGTGGATACCATCAACACCAGGGGCAGTCCCATTTTTCAATTTCGACACGGCAGCTATAATTTCTGCCTGTGTCGGTGGACCATCAGGTATGGCGACCGCCCGCGGAATGCTTGACGCAGCCTCCGTGGGAATATCGAGGATGATTGGAGGAGGAGGGCGATTCAAGACCCTGTGGAAATGATCACGCCATATTTCCTTTATACGATCCGCGTCAGATTCGGTAACTCCATTTGTGTTTTTCACAGCTCCAGGGGTTACCGAATTCTTTCCGCAGATCTTCCTTGTTATTTGGAATAATTTCCGCGTGTCATTTCCTTGGGCAGCATGTTCCGCCGTTACAATAAGAGAATCGAGATGACGGCGCTTATCGAGTCTGCATGATCGTTTGACTATACGATCTTGGCGCTTGTAGTCATCTCTGAGGGTGTCCAGTTGGTAGGGGTCACTTTCACTGTCCCTCAGTGCTTTTAAGTGAGCGCGCTCAGCCATCTTTCCCCAGGTCTCATCTGACATCCAATGGGGTCTTTCTCCTATCCTGGGGCCAAGAACCTCATTGGCGGAAGAGTTGAGAGCCGATTTGAGACTAGCCCACTGTGCCTCAATCGAGTCAACATTAATGGGCTGAGGATCGGTGTCTTGCTGGACACGTTGTCCGACCGTTTCCTCGAATCTCAATCTTATTTCGGCACTCTTCAACTTGTCTAAGTTGATTCTCTTCCGCCGAGGACATCTCGGCAGACGTTTGAGCTGCAGACAGATTCTTCCGACGAGTAACTCGTGATCACTATGAATGTCGGCCCCTCTGTAGGACCTGACATCGAGGACATTATCAAACACTGACTAAAAACATTTACAAAATGTTCTTATATACTAACTTAATATTCACAGAAATCCACATTATCCACCGAAATACCCACCATTATATGTACCTACTCCTGGACCTAATAATAGCAATTATTGTTAGCATATAAGGACATTTTGTAAATATATTTAGTCAGTTTTTGATAATGTCTTAAGAAAACGAAACGCGTCACGTATTAACATATACATAAATAAATGTAGAATTCAATCCAACAAACCTTGTTTTATTTTGGATATATTACCCAACAATGATTTAAATATGGTTGGCCCAGTCCAACAATGCGTTTGTTTCTCTTTTCAGTTGGGAAGATCCAGAGAGCTGGATAAGTTTCGACGAGCAGAACCTTCTGGTGCAGTGGGGGCCCTCAGTACCCCACATGCAGCGCCTGCCCTGCGAGCGAGATGACGTCATCTTCCCCATAAGCCACGCCATAGCTGTGGAACTGCCCAGCGTGGAGCAGAGAGTCAGAAGCATCAAGTACGAAGGAGAGGTACATATGAACAGAACAGCATTTATAGCAAGGGTGGCTAACCCGCGGCCCGCGGGTCGCATGCGGCCCGCCGGGTGTCTACTTGAGACCCGCGGAGCAAATCACACATTTTTTCCTTTAGTGTACACAAAACCACCAAAAGAACATTCCATCGTGCGTAATTCGTATAATATCCCATATATGGGAGTATTTCACTATCCTGGCAATTTCAAGACCCATAATGGCGTCAAGTAGTAAAGACGTTGGACTAAAGAAGAGAAGAGTAACAGAAGAACTGAGTTCTTAAGACAGACGGATTATAAACTATTTTTTTGTGGAATTAAAAAAAAATGATATGCAATAACTGGTATGCAATAATTCCGTTTCTATCTTGAAAAAGTATAACATTAAACGGCATTAAGAGGCTAAACATGCATTTATATATATATATATATATATATATATATATATATATATATATATATATATATATATATATATATATATATATATATATATATATATATATATATATATATACATACATTTGTATGTATATCTTGTTTGCTTTGAGAAATAAAATTGAGTTTTTTTTATGGCCCAGTAGGAAATCTCATTTCTAAAATCTGGCCCGGCTACTGAAAATGTTGGCCACCCATGATTTATAGTAAATAAAAAATATATGTGATACTAATTAACTAACTAACTAACCATCACGCCGCTTCCCGCCGAGATAGGCAGAGAGCCACACCAATCTATCATTGCAAACAATCTTCGAATCTTCCAAGTTCATGGATCTCCTCATACATACCCGCTGATTATCAAACTATTGATCTAAGTATTTCAATACTTAATCATGCAAAGTTTTCCTGTATCTTCCTCCGCTTCTATTACCAACCACATTCGCCTCATAAATTTGTTTTACTGTTTTTTCTTCACACATTTGATTCACATGTCCAAAACCATCTCAACACACCTTACATAATTTTATCGATAATGCTTATCCTCAGTCCCGCATTCTCTCCTAATAACAGCATTCAAACATCTGTCATACACCGTTTTGACGCACTTTTGTCTGAGAGATGGATGTCTGAGCATTTCGACTGCATTCAGTTTACTTTCAACATTCTTTTGCCAACTTCATGCTTTATTTCTATACATTAGGGTTGGAACCAGGACTCCATTTTGCACTGATAGTTTAGCTTTCGCTGAAAGGTTTTCATTGTTACACACATAATATATATTTATGTATGTGATAAAACGTGTGTAAAAAAGGGGTGGAGTTTGACTAGCAAAATAATGTACTAGAATTCGTTTACCTCTTAAGGTTACTAATAAACCATATGATGCAGTGCAGCATCGGGCGCGGATAAGTGTTTGAAGATGAACCTTCAAGGTTACCAACGAACACCCAGGAGTAGGCCGAGGAGAATAGAACGCCACACCACTCTGTCTTCGCAAACATTCTTCGACTCTTCCAAATTCATACAACTACATACATGAAGATACATACATACATAAACTAACTAACTAACCATCACGCCGCTTCCCCGCAGGGGAAGGCAGAGAGAATAGAACGCCACACCACTCTGTCCTTGCAAACATTCTTCGCCTCTTTCACGTTCATGCATCTCCTTATACATACCCGCCGATTGTTTCGACTCCTAACCTGACCACTTTCAAGTATTTGGCATAATTGATCGTGCCAAGTATTTCTCGGTCTTCCTCTGCTCCTTTTTCCAATTACATTCGCCTCGTAAATTTGTTTAACCGTTCTTTCCTCACTCATTCGTTCTACATGCCCAAACCATCTCAACACCTTTCCTAATATTATCGATAATGCTTGTCTCAGCTTTGCATTCCTTCCTTATTTCACAATTCGAACATCTATCATACATCGTTTTATCGCACATTCTTCTGAGAGATCGCATTTCGACTATATTTCGAGATTCATACATACATACCGGCCAATTGTTCCTTCTCCTGACGTTATTTTATATTCCTGTACGTTATTTTCGGTATTTTTATAAGGATTTGTTTCCTCCTTGTTTGACGCGTGTTACAGCTCATCGGAAACAGCGAATGGCAGCAACTGCTGGCCAGCGAGTCGTCGCTGTCGGCCTTCCACCCGGGCATGTACTCGCCCTCGCCCTCCGTGGTGGTGGGGCCCCCGGGCGGCTCGGGGCTCTGCCAGGCCAGGACTCCCGAGTGGATGTGCTCCCACGTGACCTGCCCCCCTCCGGACTGCTTGAGCCCCATTCGCCCCATCGATCACTGCTGCGATATATGCGGTAGTGGAATTAATTTAAATATATTTATAAATATATATATATATATATATATATATATATATAAAGTCGCAGTTATTTACACATTTTTAGGTCACGTATGCCGAGATATGATTTTTTATTTACAACATTTTGAGTGTGTCCAAATACTTGATCACAAATCTTGATTATTTCCAATTAGCAGTTATTTTTAAATTATTAATTTAATATTTATTTTACCTCCCTTGGGAATCGAACCCGGGACCTCCAGAATGGTAGCCGAGCGTGCTGACCATTACACTATGGAGGCGGATAAAATAATAAATGTAATATAATATAACAACGATCAATATAAAAATATCCTCAATCCATATTTATTTATAAATGATGAATTTAACACCGATTCGGTGCTTTTTACATCGTTTGGGTGTATTTTTTTACTGCGCAGGTGCCGTGATAGTTCTGGAGACCGAAGATCCCGTCGGGCGGGATCTCGTCTCGCGGGCTCTGGCCAGCACAGGCGAGCCGGTCGAGGACATGGACTGGTGGGTGGGCAAGGTGGCGCGATGGGGGCCCGACGTGTCGCGGGGGGCCGAGCTGGTGACGCAGCTGGTGCTCATGGACGGCGCGGAGTACGAGGGCACCAGCTCCCGCCTGGCCCCACTCGTCAGGGACTACTTACGAAAAGGTAGAGCGCATTTCTTACCACTTACTGCGTACAGCACATTCTGTTAATAATAATAATAATAACACCCTTATCCGCACCCCAATGGTGCATAGGGCACTGCGTCATATAAACGCAGTGTTATCTTGATCGTTTACACATGAAGGAAAGGTGATCAGCCCTTCGCTTCAGGTACCAGTCCAGGGTAATATTGAATAAATATTACAGTGAAAAAATCACTCATATTTATTTTTACCCTCCCCTGGGAATCGAACCCGGGTCCTCCAGATTCACCTGGGTCATCCCTTCGAATCATGTTATCTTCTGCAGCATTTGTGAACAAATATTTAGACACACTCAAAATATTAAAACATATTATATACCTATATTATTTTTGGTTGACAAAATTTTCTTATTAACGAGTTTCAATGTATTTTGTATACCTTAATGTATCAACAAATTGTATTTTTGCTTTATTCAGAGTTGAAGCTGCAGAATGATCTCAAGCTGCAAGTGGCAGGAATGGCCTGGCGAGGGGAGGGTGCCACCCAGGGGGGGTGGGAGGCGGCCGTCATGCTGCTTGCCATACTGGCAGCACTCGCAGCCGTCTTGCTCTACTATTACCCTCCGAGGCGTTCATTCCCATTCGGGTAATGTTGCATATACATATATATATATATATATATATATATATATATATATATATATATATATATATATATATATATATATATATATATATATATATATATATATATATATATATATATATATATATATATATATATATATATATATATATATATATATATATATATATATATATATATATATATATATATATCGTAGTAATACAGGGAAAATGACCAAGTGCATTGTTTTACAAAAAAGTGATCATTGACTATTTGACATCTTACTAGCTTAATATTGCCGTGAAAAATTCTCAAAGGAATTTAAACTTGGAAGCATAATACTTGTTTAAAATGACTAACTGCATTGGTGTTTATTTTCTTGGCAAGCAAAAGTGAGTTAAATGGCCCTCCTGAACATTTTACGTTTTGGTAGTTGGTCACTTTCTCCTGTACGACTACGATATATATACTATTTTATTTTTTAAAGGAATAACCCACAAAGCCCCTACTTTAAGAGGCTTGTCTGCAGGTAGCATAGCAAGGGTGGGGAAGGTAAATGTGAAAACTACATCATAAACACCCAGACCACTTGAAAATAAATCTTTCCTGAATTCATTTTGCAATTCGCAGTCGAGCTTGTACCTAACTACGCCACGGCACTTCATAATTTCGTCACGATAGCGTGAATATAGTCACAGTTATGCTGCAGAAGGGGTTGCCAGTAAGAAAAGACAAATGATGCCTTATCGATTATAATTAAGTACCTACTCATAATCTTGCCATGACAGCATGAATATGGTGCGTTTTAGAACGAAAAAGATTGCCAGTAAGAAAAGACACATAATGCCTAATTTATTACTTTTAATCTTGTTAAGACAGCGAGAATACAATTGCCTTTATACTGCAAAAAAGTTTGCCAGTAACAAAAGACAAATAATGCCTATTCGATTCTAATTAAGTACCTACTTAGGGAAAACACACGCAGTTTTTCAGTATGACCATAAGTGCAATGCACTATTAAATTTACTAACATCTACGTTTCAGATTTAATATCGAGTATTTTTTTGTACAATGGAAATTTCCCGCTAAAACTATCTCCAAACAATCTTCTATGCTTCCGCGCATGCGCAGATGAGTTACCCTGCATATAAGTTTGCAAATAAATCTGTTCCATTCCTTGGAACGGTGACACGAGCAAGACAGACTACAGACTCGTAGGGCCAAATCATGCGTTAGAACAGTACGGATAATACATTTCTCGCGCATGCGTAAAAGTGACAAGTTATATTATATAACTTTAAATATGCGTAATATAATCTGTGATGCAATAAATTCATAATATAATTTAATAAAATTAATGTACAATGTTAGCGCTACTGATACCGACAGTACGCACACCCCCTCACACCAATATGACAAGTTAACGCGGCTTTATTAAGCAATTTAAAAGTAAACAGTTATTTTGAAAATGGTGGAAATATTTTTTTGCAATAAATGTTGCAATAGCTTTAAGAGGATAAAATAAAGCAGAAGATTGAGTATTTTCAAAAATTTAATTGTTTTTTAAAATATTTTTTAAAAGAATTTCCTTCGGCTTAATTTATTGTCTCGGAAACTTCTTAGACCATCCAAAATAATTAGTTGAATGCAATTTTAGACGTTTGTCACGAGAAAATTTAACAATTTTTTTTTGAAGTACTTATTTAACGCTCTCCTTATCATTAATCGTTCATTTTGTGTAATAATAAAAGTAATAATAATGAATTTGGATAATTTATACAGCGCCATTTTCGTAAAATACTATATTAAGGGCGCTTCAGTGTAATACTACTTAAAAACACTACTTCATGGCTACCAGTTTCGGAATATTCATTCCATCATCAGGTCAAATATAAACTAAAGTTATATTGTCATGGTCTCCTATTTATATAAAACAAAAATTATTACCATTATCTTTGAAATAGTCATATGGAATGATTATTCCGGAACCGGCAGTCATGTTTTTAAGTGGTATTACAAAAAGTGAATGATGAATGATGAATGATAAGGAGGGTGTTTTATTACCATACCACAAAGTCAACAATACTTTTAATATACAAAATACAGACCGATTTACATACCACCATTTTGAAATGAAATGCACTGCCGTAATTTCGGTCACTGGCCACCTGATGTAAAGCAAAATGATGCACAATCACCACTCTCCATTGCAAGAAAGGACATCTGCTTTCAGGTCGTCCAGTTTCGCTCGATTCGACAATCGTTCGAGAGAGGGTAGCCTGGTCATTGGCATTTCCCAATTGTCGCTGGACAAGGCTTTTGACAATCCCATGTATGCAGCGACAACGAGTTACAAACAAGATGTAAGTATGTGATTCAAGCAATATTTTTCTCTCATTAGCAATAATGTAATTCACCCTGAGGTCCCTCCCTTAAGACATTTGCATCCTACCCAAACATATTTCACTCCTATGTCCATGAATCTGGAGCGCACGACTGATCACCCTGCCTTCTTATAATCACAATGAAGTTAACACCGATCCTTTTTGACGCAGTGCCCTATGCACTAGAACATGACGGAATCTTGGTAGGTAATACTGGCTTCAGGAGTCAAATGGGCAATAATAGATTGTTGAAACCAAATAGCAAATGTTTTTTACACATAATGCATTTAAGGGGATGTTGAAATAGCCGCTTCAAACATTTTTCCCGGTATGGGTACTTTAATAATTATTCCACAGTTCCAAAAGATTTTATTATTTAATTACAAAAATACTTCAATTTCATACTGTTTCTGTGAGCCTAAACGGCTCATTATTAGAAATAGGTATCAAATTGTGGTAGAGCGGGTTTGAACCAAGAAACTCTGACTCAAGAGTCCGCGCACTAACTGCGAGACCACAACCCGACACATAATTATTATCACACACTGTTTATAAATGTATATGTACATTTTTATTTTTATTGAATAGCTTTAAAAATTTATTTCTAAATCCTTTTTAAAAATCTGATATCATTTTATGATCCATGCACAAAAGTAAATATAAACATATTGTTCTATATTCGATAATGTTTGCATCAAATTTTCAGTTGCGGAAAAAGCCGGAACATTTTGAAGAGGCCCTCGAGGTGAACGAAACTAATCCAGATTTAGCCGATTCAACTGAAGAAGAAGACTTGCAAGAAGAAACTGTATTTGAAGAATAATTCACTTATTTTATAATAAATAAGACTGGAAATTGTAAAAAATCTTTAATAAATAATCAAATATCATTTATGTTTCAAGTAGCAGGTACCTCAGAGGACCCACGCAACCCATTCGGTTGCGGTGGTGGCTGAAATGGTCAGAAAGAAGATATTTGGTACTTTCTGACCACATTCAACTGCCACCGTGACCAGAATTATCATATGGGGAGATCCTACTTTAACCCGATCATTGCATCTCAAATCGGATGTAACCACTGACTTTTTATTACAGTAACAGGTATGTAAAGGTGGAGACTGACCGGAGAATTTCGTCGTAACGTAACATCGTAACGTCGCTAGCGGCGAGCGCTCCGACTATGGATGGAGCGCTCGGCTCGCTGTACTGACTAAACGAATGCTCGAATCATAGCGTGTTACGTTACGACGAAACGGCTCCGGTCAGTCCCCACCATAAGATATGAACTAGAGATGTGACCAATGTGTAACTGTTATTTTTTCAATTATCTGATTGGGATTGTATTCATGACTTTTTCTCTGTTCATATTTCTTTCCAGCTTCAATGTACAATGTATAAATTATATTTTCATGTAAGTAGTATAAATAATTAAGTACGTATAAGATTTAATCATACTAATCATTATAATGTCACAGTTCTGGCACAATATCAAAGGTGTCATCAGTAAAAAGTTAAATGTAGTAGAAACTGAATAACTTATTAATGAGTAATTTAATGAATACACTAAGACCCTTCCTTAAGTTGCGTGAGTTAATAATAACTTATAAATGAATCCACTAAGACCCTCCCTTCTGGGAAGACCGGGAACCCTTAGCCGGAGCAGACAGTGAGGAGTCACTCTTGGCGTCCTGCAAGGACACCCTCTTGTTGGTACTGCGCACCGAGGAAGTCTTCCTGAGGGCGGATCCAGTGGTGCTGGTGGTAGACGCAGTCTTCTGCAGCTCCTTGACTTCCTCTGCCACAGCTGCATCCTCTCCCGGCTCTATGGCCTGCGCTATGATGCAGTCTATCACAGAACGGGCCAAATTGGACACTAACACTTCATCAGCATCCTCCAATTGATCTTATAAATATGAAACAATAAAATTATTATAATTCTTGTCTCTCTTATGAGGTGCCCTTACACAAACTGTCAACTTAATTTAGACTAACACAATACAAATATATATGAAAATGGTTTAGTAAAATTCTAATTATATAGATGTCAGGCAAAATCGTAGAAGAAAATTATTAATGAACTTTTTTGTGTTTTTGCAGACTTCAGAAGACTTCACAAAATCAGAAGTATGTACATATTTTTTGTGATTGTATAAATCAAATACAACTCATTAGTGACATCTTTGGGTGAATAGCACAAGAGTACAATGTGTATGTTACTGCCATCTCTAGTTGAGTAGATTTATTATTGGCAATATATTGTACAAATTAAATATACTGACCTTGTACAGCAATGGTCAGTGTTCCCGAGTCTAATTTCTGCCCCGTCACCTCCGGATGCATCTCCAACAGGGAGGCCACGGCGGCGTCGATCAGTTGCGAATGTCGAGGACTTGCCCCCATCTCAACGAGGCTGACAACAGCGTTCTGCAGTGCCTCCTGGATCTCTTCCTGGGTGGATGAGCGCCGCACAGCTTGGGAAGCCTTGGTCTCATCAAGCGGTGACTGCTTCTTGATGACGTGGATGAAGGGACTCATTTCACCGAGTAATAACTGCGAAAATTAAAGAAATTTATCAAAAAAAGGTTTTCAAAAAGTGATGTGGAAGCTGACAATGTTTTTTAGACATATTTTTTAAATACAGTAATTACAGTGTGAAATATCTGCAATAAGTGGAATAAAACACACCACACAATAGCAATGATGAGAGGTTCACTCGCTCTTTATAAACGTCCGCACAGCAGAATAATTTCTTTAGGATATCCACTTATATATTATAATGTGCCAAAAATTCTTTCTTTAAACTAGTATATCAAACAGAAGCAGCAATCCATGTTTAAAATTGTAAATGATTAGAATAAAACTGTGATTGTATGTGTATGTGAATGTTTATGAATAAATAAATAATATCACAGAAAATAGACTCCATTTACATAGGTGATGATATGTCCCATTATGTTAGAGTTAAAGGGAAATACATTCGGGCCTCGTATAACACAGTTATATGGTTCCACAAAAACCTCGTGTAATACAAATCCGTGTTATACAAGGTTTGAAGTTCATACAAAATTAAGGTTTGCGTTCCAAAAAAAATCTTAGATAGTTTATATGAATATGTACTGTATTTTTTTAGTAAAAATATAAAAACTTACATATTTATTGAAAAAAAACTTTAATCATACATATTATATAATTTCTCTTAATCGCAATAAAGTATTTTATATTTGGATATTTGTTTAGTCTTCATTATTATTCTTTTTAGTACAGTCTTCTTTTTTTCGTATCAACAAATGTTCATATTAAGTTTATTGATGAAAAAAATAAAAATTAATGTAGTATTCATTCACCTTCGCTATCACTTCCATATGTTTTACTTTTTTTTGAGATCGGTTGTAAAATTTCATCTTCGGACGAGGGCTCTGAATTTCTTGTGGTTTTAGCCTTCAAAAATTTGTTAATAAGTGACTGTTTGCCACACTGCGGCACTATATACACTGCCGTGTCTGCTGGCCCATTCGCTACGTTTTCTCCTAAAAGCTCGATTCAGATTGATGAGCTGATGTTGGTAGAGATCAGAAGTAAGCTTTACACCAGGTTTCAAAATCTCAAAATACACAGTAACCCAATATTTTTTGTGTTTTCCTGACATTTGTTTGCCAAATCATTTTCAAAATCACCTTTTCAGTCAGTAGTCAGTAGCTATGGTGACCTCTATGGTGAGACCCAGAAACAAATTAATAAGGCTGCGGTTATATCCGGATGCCTCAGAAACTCAGTATGGAGGAACAAACACATGAGAATAGAAAGTAAAATAAAAATATACAAAACATGTTTTCGACCAATAACCACTTATGGGATTGAGGCAAGAGCCGATACTTCTAGAACAAAATCTCGACTTTGAACCATCATCTTGGAAGATGAAGACTCTCCGATCCATAACCGGAAACACATTGCGAGACCGAGTAAGAAATACCGACATCCGGAGCATGTGTAAGACAGAGGATATCGTGAGATGGGGACGACAACGGAGGCGATACTGGAATGATCATGTAAATAGAATGTCAGATGCCAGACTTCCACGTATCGCCCTTCAAGGAACCCCTGAAGGACGCAGACCCCCAGGCAGACCTCCAAAAAGGTGGAATGACAGCTGGGAGTCAACATCCCAAGAGCTACAAGCGGAGGCACAAACAGATCCTTAGGGTCTAGAAAAAGAAGAAGAAGAAGAAGTAGAACCTTTTCCCCAGTTAAATCACAGTGAAGTGCCCTTAAGGTAGTATTTTACATAAATGGCGTTTCATAAATTACCCAAAATTATTATTTTAAGATATAAATATGAATTTGTATTTGAAAAAAAAAATAATACATTTTCTTTGACGATTTCTTGAAGGACATCAGAAATGCACCGTTTGCAATGATCAGCTTTGATAATGTTTTCTTCTGTAGTGCAAGAGAGAGACAACTTCTTCAGAATCCTGTTTGCAGCTTCAGTTACATTTAGTTTTCTGCAAAAAACAAACAAATAAACCACACCAACAATTAAACGAAGTAAAGAATTTGTTTGATTTGAGAGAATGGATAGTTACAGGGCTTACGACGTGTCATGAGCTTGTTTCAGTGATCACTCTATACTACTACTACTACTACCATCATGGCATTTCCCTGCCAAAATGGGCAGAGAGTATAGAACGCTATACTCCCCTATCCTGACATACAATCCTAGCATCCGTAGGAGACGCCTAGAAATATCATTTAAAAATTTTATGAAACTTATATTTTGACCAGTCATTTTTCATTCATAATATTTTGTCAATCATGGATAGAATGGTGAATGTTACACGCGTATAAAGTGATTACTCAAACTACCATATGACAGGTTGTAAGCCCTGTAGATGCCCAGCTTGCGTATTCTCTTCATACATGTTGAGATATCAAAAAAAAAAACTGAATAGAAATAACTCTTAAGTGGAGCTGAATCCAGAATTTGTGAAAAAATATAATATTGAAAAATTTGATGCTGAATTTTAAACTGAAAGTTCTGTGAATAATAAATACAGTATTTAACTACCGTGCTGGAAGTCTCAGGTTCGATTCTCGAGGGGGGGTGGGTGAAAATACACATAAGTGATTTTATGCTTGAATGTTTATTTAATATCATCCATGACTGGTCCCTGAAGCGCAGGAGTGATAACCTTTCCTTTTTGTAAGTAACCATCAAGATAACAATTTGTTAATACGATGCAGTGCGGATAAGGGTTAGACGAAGAAGAAGAAGATGAATATGGTGTTTAAAAAGTAAAAGATCACATTGAAATGTTACCCGATGATTAAGTGCGGTAGGATGTTTGCAATCTCATCCAATAGGCATCGGTCCCTATTCACATCTGGCAATATTTCCAGTCCTGATTCATTCAAACAGTTTGCCAGAGTTGTTGCGATAAGGCTGGAATAATAAAGAAATAGAGGCTGTTAAAAACTGTATGTAAATAAAACACGTCATTCATATACTAAATGATTTTCTTGAGTTTGAATTTTGGCACTATACTGACAACTTTATAAAAAATTACGCAAGATGTCACTCCGACGGCTGTCAGGCTTATCGACATTGGAACAATACCACGAGAGTAGCGTGTTATATATTGATAGAAAGAACCTTGAAATAAGGACTTTTTTACTATAGAGAAGGGGATCAAACCTCTCAAGGTGGAGTTGGTTTCCTTATCAACAAGGAAATTGCCAACAACGTCACCGAAGTTAATAGTATATCCCCCCGAGTATCATACTTGACGCTTAAGCTATCAAATCGATACTCCTTACGAGTGGTGCAAGTTTATGCCCCAACGTCTAGCCATACCGACGAAGAAGTAGAAGCTCTTTATGAAGATATCGAAAAAGCCCTACAATACAATAAGACACATTACTGCATAGTTATGGGAGACTTTAATGCTAAGATTGGAAAGTGCTGTGGAAACGAGAAATTTATAGGACAATTTGGAACCGGACTCCGGAATAACAGAGGTCAGATGCTGGTAAACTTTCTACATGCTAACAAAATGTTTTGCATGAACACATTTTTCAAGAAAAAACCAAAACGCAAATGGACCTGGAGAAGCCCGGATGGTAACATAAAAAACGAAATTGATTTTATTATGGCCAATAAGATGAGCATAGTCACTGATGTCTCAGCGATGCAATGTTTTAGTACCGGAAGTGACCACCGTCTCGTTCGAAGTACTGTGCACTTAGACATCAAACTAGAAAGGAAAAAGCTGATAAAACAAAAAGTAATACGTCCGTTAAATGTTCAGAGCAAGCTTGAGGAAATTTTTCAGCTTGAACTACAAAATCGATTCGCAGCACTGGAAGAGATTGATGACACTGACAACGTCAATAAACTTAACGACAGAATCGTTAATAGCATTAAAGAAACTGCCAAAAAAGTCATAAAGCAGTGCAAAAAGAAAAAAGGGTCAAAACTCTCAGACAAAACGATAGCTCTCATGGACGAACGTCGTAAAAGCAGAAGCATCCAAGACTACAATACCCTGAACAAAAAAGTGAAAAAATCCATGAGATTTGACATTCGTCGTTCAAACACACAGTATATCATGGAGATTGTTGCACAAGGCCGAGGGTCAAATGCATTTAGCAGACACACCTCTATAGGACAGGCCCAACTTTCCAAACTAAAGACACACGATGGGAAGATAACAACAAATCTTAATGATATACTGAAGGAAATAGAACATTTCTATGGGTTATTGTATTCATCTACGATACCAAGTCCTATTGACAGAGCTGCGGACGACAAGAGGGCTACTCTCACAAAGCACTGGTCTGAAGACATCCCAGATATAAGTATATTCGAAATTAAATCGGCCCTAAAACAACTTAAAAACAACAAAGCCCCTGGAGAAGACGGAATTACATCTGAGCTCCTGAAAGTAGGAGGAACCCCTCTGTTGAAAGAGCTTAAAAAACTATTCAACAAGGTAATAGAACATGGAGAAACCCCGGCGACATGGAGTACGAGTATTGTGATATTGTTCCACAAAAAAGGGGATAAATCACTACTCAAAAACTACCGACCCATTTCCCTTCTTTCCCATGTATATAAAGTATTCTCCAGAATTTTAACAAATAGGCTTACGGGTCGATTTGATGAATTCCAACCTCGAGAGCAAGCCGGATTTAGGAAAGGCTTTAGTACTATCGATCATATCCACACGCTAAGACAGATCATACAGAAAACCGAAGAATATAATCAGCCACTCTGCCTTGCCTTTGTAGACTATGAAAAGGCATTTGACTCAATCGAGACATGGGCAGTACTAGATTCACTACAACGCTGCAAAATAGATTATCGGTATATAGAGATAATAAAATCTCTATACAAATCTGCAACAATGATGGTCCAGCTCCATGATAGCACCAACAATATATCTATAAACAAAGGTGTTAGACAAGGAGATGTCATATCTCCAAAACTCTTTACAAACGCCCTAGAAGATATCTTTAAACTGCTGTCCTGGACGAAACGTGGAATAAATATTAACGGAGAGTACATTTCTCACCTCCGATTTGCAGATGACATAGTGCTAATAGCCGAATCACCCGACAAGCTTCAAGACATGCTCTACGACCTTAATGAAGTATCGAATAAAATTGGTCTGAAAATGAACATGGATAAAACAAAAGCCATGATCAATAGTCATATTTCCCAGACCTTTGACCCTATTTCCATTGGAGGAACACAAATAGAGGTTGTAAACGACTATACCTATCTGGGACAAGTAATACAACTTGGGCGAAATAACTTCTCAAAAGAAATCGACAGGCGCATACAACTGGGATGGGCAGCATTTGGAAAACTAAAGTACATTTTTAAAGCGAAAATTCCGCAATGTCTAAAAACTAAGGCATTTAACCAATGCATCCTCCCTGTATTAACTTACGGCGCAGAGACGTGGAACCTAACAGCAAGTCTTACTCATAAAATAAAAGTCACCCAGCGTGCTATGGAGAGATCCATGCTCGGAATATCGCTAAAAGATAGAATCCGAAACGAGGAAATACGCAGAAGAACTCAAGTAGTGGATGCTACCCAACGAATAGGCACACTCAAGTGGCAATGGGCAGGACATATCTGTCGAAGAGACGACGGTCGATGGGGAAGAAAAGTATTGGAATGGCGCCCAAGAACTGGCAAACGAAGCATCGGCCGACCCCCTACAAGATGGACTGACGATATAAGAAGAATAGCGGGAGTGACCTGGATGCGAAAGGCGGAGGATCGAAGAAGATGGAGACTCATGCGGGAGGCCTACGTTCAACAGTGGACGGACACAGGCTGATGATGATGAATGTTGTATCGTTTGTTTTTACAGAAATGCAATTTAGTCTTTGTTTTGGTTACCAAGTACATATAAACCATTGTATGTATATAAATATCACATCATGCAGAAAATTACTGAATAACTAACCATCAAGCCGCTTCCCAGCGAGGGTAGGCACAGAAAATAAAGCCGCACATCACTCTGTCTTTGCAAACATTCTTTGCATCTTCCACGTTCATGCATCATCTCATACGTAATGGCCGACAATTCCTGACGACTCACTCCTGACTTGACTAGATTGACCAACTTGATCGTGCCAAGTTTTTCTCGTATGCAGGCATGGAACCCTAAGAAAATGAAGAGCGATGTTTTGGTCTACGTACTTAGTAGTGGGGTGATAGGAGGGCGGGGAGACCCTCTCGCTGGTGGGGGCGGAGAGGGCGGAGGTGGCGGGGGTGGCGGCGGGAGGAGTGCTGCTGTCAGTGCAGAGGGGCTTCAACTTCAAGCGGTGGATTTCAGACTTGAGATCCTGCAATGCACATCAATGTTTGCTACTTATTTTAGGATATATTTTATTTTAGGTTATAAAGGGCACTGGCACTGGCAAAAATACAATAGATATCAGAAATAAAAATAGATAAAAAGTGCTAATATAAAGTACAAATATTTAATTTTAACAGAAAAAAAACTTCTACTCAAATGCCTCTTAAGTGGAGCTTAACTTATTAAAAAAGTTCTATTGAAATGCCTGAAGAGTAATAAGTAATGGCTCAATCTGTAGTTAAATGCCTAAAGAGTTTAACATTCTGCTCAAATACCTGAAGAGTAACAAGTTATGGGTCAATCAGTAGTTAAATGTCTAGAGTCTAACATACTGTTCAAATGCCTGAAGAGTAACGAGTCATGGCTCAATCTGTATTTAAATGTCTAAAGAGTCTAATGTTCTACTCAAATACCTGAAGAGTAACGAGTTTTGGGTCAATCAGTAGTTAAATGTCTAAAGAGTTTAACATTCTGCTCAAATACCTGAAGAGTAAAGAGTTATGGGTCAATCAGTAGTTAAATATCTAAAGTGTTTAACATTCTGCTCAAATACCTGAAAAGTAACGAGTCATTGCTCAATCTGTAGTTAAATGTCTAAAGAGTGTAACGTTCTACTCAAATATCTGAAGAGTAACGAGTTATGGGTCATTCAGTAGTTAAATATCTAAAGAGTTTAACATTCTGCTCAAATACCTGAAAAGTAATGAGTTATGGGTCAATCAGTAGTTAAATGTCTACTGAGTCTAACATACTATTCAAATGCCTGAAGGGTAACACGAGTCATACCTCAATCTGGAGTTTTTGTTCCTTTCGGAGCCTCTTCAACCGAACTATATCCTGACGATACTCTTCTTCCGTTCTCCCTCCGAGCATTTCTTTGATTGTTTTTGAGGACTGAAAACAGAAAATGGAAAAATTGTAAAAATGTCATCAATTATCTCCTCGTTAAAACTGAACATTGATCTTATTTATCCATAAATATTTTGTTCACCTCCAGAGCGTAGTGGTTAGCGCATGTGGCTACTATACTGAAGGTCCTGGATTTGATTCCTAGGAGTAGTTATATAAATATAAGAGATTTAACGATAGAAATTCATATAAAATAAAAATAATAATAAACACTGAACAATATGACAATGACTAAAGCCTCCTCCCTATTGTCCATGTTCCCACTGATAAAAAAAAGAAACAGCTTCTACCCCATCTTTGTTCTTCGATATCCCAAGGGAACAACTGTTTACAGTTTCATATTTTAATATAGACTTGGCTTCACATACGGTGTTTGATAATGATGCAGAATGCATTGAAATACTTGTTGTAATAGATTGTAAGAAATAGTGTTATTTACCAAGTAAATTTTTTAATTAAAAGTATAGATATTACAATACAAAGTGACTGTGTGATCCTGAGCTGGTAGCAGGTAGCAGTGCAAGAATGATCATCTTGCTTTCATATAGTAAAATATCAAGTTGACATTGCATTGACCTGTGATGCAGTGCCCTTTGCACTGTTGGGTATCAACATTAGGATTTGTTTTAGAGAATATCAAGATGTAGCGTTGGTAGGCGTTGTTAACAGTTGCAGTAAGTTAAACAAAATAGTTATGAAGTCAGAACTTTCCCCAATTGTGTATATACCCGCATAGTCTGGTAAGCGCCATTCTAGATTTGTCTCTCCTAGGGGTCAGTCACTCACTTAGAGCTACCTAGTAACTCATATAAGAGATCTGGTCCAACAGCTAAGGGATGAAACAAGCAAAGAAACTGATCATGGGGTACTCGCGGAATTTCACCACAGAAGCTCTAAAGCTTAGCAAAAAACAAATAAGGATCGTAACCAAGACCTTGACAGGACCCTGCAGACTGAGAAAACACATGACAAAAATTGGATTACATGACTCCCCAGTATGCAGATTTTGTATAGAGGATAACAAAACGCCAATCCACATTCTCTATATTTGTGACGCACGCTCCTACCACCAAGACAGGTCGTGAGTTACATGACACACATAGGTCTTGGGAGTGAGCTGTGGTACAGAGGGAGGTCACAATAAACCTAATATGGTCGCAGTGACATAAGGGATGCAAGATCCCTTGACCTCACAAAAGTCAAAGACCTAGCAATCTTTTATCGATAATCTTCCAATACCTTACCACACGAAAGAACTGAATAAAAATTACAACATACCGTTTTGGAAATGGCTTCAGCTTGAAGAGCAGAAGCTACCCTCAGCTTCTGCGTGTGTTCCTGAAGGACAGCGCAGTATTCTCGTTCAAGTTCCACTTCTCTATGCTAAACCAAAGTCAAAGTACAATTATTCCATTTATACAATATTTAGGTATCTTGTATCCCAACAAATGGATGCGGGTATACCTTCCAGTCAGCCAGCTGCTTTTGCATGTCCACTGTGAATCCGGTTGCAGCTGCTATTTTAAATGCTTGCGTTATACTGATCAGCACAGCATCTTGTAATTGGGCTGACCGACTGGCCTCGGTTACCGCGTCCCTGTCAAGGATTGTATTAGAAAATTTCCAAAGTGTCATATTTGAGGGATGTCATAAAGCCGGTGTGGTGCCTAGACCCAGTATTCTATGAATGATGACATATAATATATATAATGAGTCTTTAGCTGATTCTTCCATTGCTGGCATTAATTAAGAGAGTTATTAAGGAAAGCAATTGTCTTAAGGACTAAATTGGAGACTGACCGGAGCATTTCGTCGTAAAGTAACACGTTACAATGTGATTACGATCAGGCAGTCAGTACACCGAGCCGAGCACTCCATCCATAGTTTCGGGTGCTCGCCGCGAGCGATGTTACGACGTGATGTAACGACAAAATGCTCCATTCAGTCTCCACCTTTAAATGTCTCGTACATATTTTTAAAAAAACGACCAAAAGTGAGGAATTTATGTAGATTTTGTATTTTTTTTTGGGATTTCAGAAGGGCCTTATATGAGGCTTATATGTATATGAGGGATCATAATTTGGGTTTATAACATTTTTATGATAATGTTAATAAATGATAATAAACTACATGTACCTACATATATGTAGATAGAATAAAATGTATTTCTTTCAATTTATGATAGCTAGTTACTGTCTTGGCAGCCATATTGAACATCTGTGATTATTTTTAATTACTTGAGTAAATGAACGTTTACTAGAGAAAATTATGATTTTTAGTGCGAGTAGATCAGTATAAAATACAGGAGGTGAGAATTCATTTAACATCTTTTATTTTGTATGACCTTTTTCGTAAAATGTTAAATGTTTTAAAATAATGAGAGCAATACTTTTGCTTCCCCTTGAGCGGTGGCAGTCCCAGTTTGTTGGTTAGGATCTGTTGACATTGGGCTCTCAACTCCGCCAGGCGTTTCTCCATGTGCTTGCAGTCAACCTTCATGTGGCGAAGATGTTGTTGATTGATGCTAAACACGAACAAGGATAAATAAATAAAACACAAATGTTAACTTCGATTCTTTTTTTTGTAATTCGACATTCGGGAAGGTTTACCAAAACTCCCGAGAGCCATATATCAAGATGACTCCACAGATACAAAGCATTATTGAAATTTAATAAAAAAAAGGTATTTACTAACTAACTAACTAACTAACCATCACGCCGCTTCTCCGCAGGGGTAGGCAGAGAGAATAGAGGCCACACCACTCTGTCCTTGCAAACATTCTTCCCCTCTTTCACGTTCACGCATCTCCTCATACATACCTGCCGATTGTTACGACTCCTAACCTGACCACTTTCAAGTATTTGGCATACCTGATCGTGCCAAGTTTTTCTCGGTCTTCCTCTGCTCTTTTTTCCACTTACGTTCGCCTCATAAATTTGTTTTACCGTTCTTACATATTCGCCGGTTGTTTCGACTCCTAACCTGACCATTTTCAAGTATTTAACATACTTAATCGAATTTACAACGCATGTAAAGTAAAAAAAAAATGTAAACATTTGTGGAGGGCACTTTCCCCAGACATTGCAATATCGTACAGTCAATGCCTGAAACTGCTGACAGTGGAAAGCATTTACCGGCCTCCTGACTTTGATCTCAGTCTTCCTGGATAATCTATGTTTAAATAATTATACTACCCCTTGTAAACTTCAACAAACATAATATCTACAACAGGACAAGGTTGTTAATCAATGGTTCCAGATTTATACATACATACATTATTAAAACATTCTTCAAACCCTTATCCGCATCCCAATGGTGCATAGGGCACTGCATAATATAAACGCAATGTTATCTTGATCTTTAACACATGAAGGAAAGGTGATCAGCCCTCTGCTTTAGGTAGCAGTCCAGGGTAATATTGAGTAAATATTAGTGTGAAAAATATTTGCTTATTTAAATAAAGCTGCAAAAATCCATCTCTATAAATAAATTTACATAAAATCCCGTTTTAAACCCTTAATATATTTAATATGTAATTATTCTTATCATACACTACTAAAATTCATTCATTTTGATAGAAATATTACATATAATCATGGTTTTTAACCCCTATATATCATGGTTTTTAACCCCTATATATCATGGTTTTTAACCCCTGCGTTGCTGTATATACGAGTAAAACATCGAATTTTGTCTAGACCCCCACCAACCCAATTATGCCGGTAACAATGAAACTCGATCAGTGGTAAAATAGAATAAAATTGGAGAAAAATAGTTGTTGCCTAATTACATAAAATGTGAAGGTCCTCACCAAAAAGTAACATTGCACAAAAATACTTTGAATGCAAATCTATTCGGTTTACTGTATTCTATCGAAATCTTAATTAAAGTTGTGACAAAACGTGACCAATCCTATGTTAAAGTAATATGAAATCATTAAATCGGACCAAAATGTAACAATTATACAAGCTAAAATTCCTGATTCCTTATAAACATTTACTATGGAAATGTAACGTTTCGTTGAGGACCTTCACAAATCGTTCAGCTAAGAAATGTAAGTACAAAACTTAAATCTGATCTATTATAGAACTCCATTCGGGTTTCCATCACAATCTTCCACTCTTGTAATCTGATGCTCAAGGCCCATCGCTTATTGCTCCTCATCCACATGTTGATTTGAAGGCCAACCAGATATGTATGATGCACATAACACGTACCTGTGTCTCAGTTTTTGCTCAAGGGCTTCGGCGTTGAGTTGGGCGATTCTGTCCTTGAGTTGTTTGATGAGGGGCGCGGGGAACAGGAGGGTGTCGGACTGCTGACAGGCGTGGCCCCCCTTCAGGACGGCCTCCAGCGCCTGCGAGGCGCAGCAGCTGGCCAACACCACCACCGTGCACTCGATGTCATTCAACAGGCCCTGCTTGGTTTGCTGGTGGCGGAAACATGAAAGATCAATTCTTTATTTTAGTGCTTTCACACAAACATCACGGTTAGATTAACGCAGAAAACGTCATAGTCTGAGCTTAACTCGAAGGATCTTCTGAGATCATTTTTTGTTCACTTTGTATAATACCATTTAAAAAATCTACTTCACGACTACTAGGAGTCATAAAGTAGAGTTTTTAAGTGGTATTACACAAAGTGAACAATGAATTATAAGGAAAGTGCCACACCACAATGCTAACAATACTTTTAAAATATAACAAATCATTGATTAAATTACAAAGCTAGCTTACTAAGTAACCATCACACCACTTCTGCAGGGGTAGGCAGAGAGAATAGAATTCCATACAACTCTGCCTGTGCAAACAATCTTTGCCTCTTCCCCATATTCATGCATCTCCTTATACATACACCCGCCCATTATTCTGACTTCTGACCTGACCACTTTCTAAGTATTTGAAATACTTGTTTATGCTAATTTTTCCTCTGCTCCTATTTCCAACTAGATTTGCCTTCTCTACTCATTCATTCCACATGTCCAAACTATCTCAAAACACCTTTCTTAATTTTATCCATAATGTTTATCTCAACCATTCCTTATTTCACCATTCAAACATCGATAATACATGGTTTTGCTGCACATTTGTGTAAAAGACATTATTTTGATTCCATTCCTTCTACTTTCATCCTTATTTCGCCTAGTACATGTTTTATTTCCATATATTAGGGCTGCTACTAAAAGTTTATTGTGTAAAGCCAGATTAGCTTTTACTGGTTTTTATTAACTCTAATAGATTTCAGTGCAACATTCACTCTGCTCCCAGCATTCACTTTCTTTTCTGTATCCTAATCAATCTGTATTCTAATTATACAAAATCACACACCTTTTCTAAAATTTCCCCACTTATACTTAGGGCGCTTGTGCTTCTACGGTCCGGCAGTCCGGTTTTGAAAAATTAAAGTGAATACGACAGTTTAGCGTGATAGAATTCACTCACCGATCAAGAGCACCGGTCTGAAGAAAGATGGACAAAAGCACAAGCTAATCCATGCCAATCATCGTTTTAAAACGCTAACTGACGTGCCGGACGGTAAAATTCTGTGTTATTTCGTGTAGTGGACAAACACCCTTAGATCTACATATATTTCTTAAAACCATGACTTTTACAAAACATCTTACCAAAAGGTCGTATAACACTTTCTGTTTCTCTTCCAACTTTCTGACTAGGACTCTTGACTCTTTCGTGTTGGATTCGACACTTTTTTTTGCCATATCTATTAGTCTTTCTTGTTCTTTAGTGTCGTTTTCTAAATCATATCTGTAAAAGAACAACTGCAGTATAAAATGGATGATCATCAAGGGACATCTGAAATATAACTATCTATTCACAATATTTTAAGTTTGTCCAAATCTGGGTTGTGTACAATTAGCAGTTATACTTTTAATTATGATATCTCAACAAAGATGAAGAAGAATATAGATGTCAGGGTATTTACAGGGCTTGCAACCTGTTATAGGCTGGTACAATTGATTCCAGTGCACCATTTACTTTGTTCCCACCACTCACTCTCCGTTGTATATATCTTACTATCCTACCTACAGACAAGACTCTTAAAATGGCTTTGCGGGTTATTCCATTAAAAAAAAAGAAAAAAAAATACCTAGACTTCCATATTCTTCTTCATCTATGTTGAAATATCAATAAAAGTGTTGATGTAAATATTGTATTTTTCTAATAACCTGTCACACTTATTTATATAGCAATTATAACCTCATTTTGCGGAATTCTATAATTTCCTCATATATCTGTGGGTCACAGCCGGGCGGGCAAACGGTAGAGTCGAGTCTCAGTCGAATGTTGTCCATTCCTTCTTCACTCTCTTCACTGTCTTCATCTTCTGAATCTGATTCACTTTCACTGTCACTCTCCGAACTATCTGCAAATAAAATATTCCACATAAGGGTCATCCCAAAGTAACGGACACATCTTAGACTATTTTTATGACTCACATGGAAATTTGAATATGTTGAAGTGATGAGCAGATGACAAAAAAAAAACATTTTGATGTGTTTTGTTAATTTATGAGAATAATGTGGTGTTAAATCTCGACACATTGTTTGCAGGAAAAGTTTAAAAGCATCATTTAGTTGGTAGAGAGCGGGAGACGCTTATAAGCGTTCAATTTCCTTACTTTTGGTAGAGTGCGAGAGATGCCAAAAAACATTATACAGATCAGATCAGGGTTTGCGGTTACTTGTGATTAGTATACTGAGGGTCAGGCGGCAGACTGTCTTGAGTATATAATAGTTAGATTAGGGGTTGATGAAAAAACCGCCCAACAGGAATGTGTTAAGATCAATGACTGTAACGAATGCTACAGAGATAACACAGTGAATCTGAGGTGTGGTTGTACAGAAAAAAAATGCAAAAAATATAGTACTTTTATATAGTACTAACTTCAATGTATTGAATATCAATATGACAAATCTCAAAATAACTTTTTTATTTATATTTTATTAAATATCGCTCACTCCTTTCAACAACGTCAAATATCAAAAAACTTGACTTTTCAAGAGATTGTTTTTAAAGTTTAATTAAATGTATTAAAAATATATACCAAGCCACTTATTAAACTTTTACTGTGCAACAGATCATTTAAGGTAAAACCTGAGTGTTTTTTCTCCACTTGAAAAATATTTAGTACCTATATTTAAAAAAAAATAATTAAACAATACCTGAAAAGGTGTTTACCTGTTTTTGCATTTTGAAGAAATTCAAAATGCAAAAACAACACTTTCTGCCCTGTAGCAGGTAAATATTAAGTTAAAAATATGCTGCTTTTGCTGGGATATAGTACATTTTCTGGGCATTCCGAAAACATGCACAACTGAAAATTGACGATTTTTGATATATATATGATGTTGTTGAAAGGAGTGAGCGATATGTAATTACAATTAAAGCTATAGCTATAGGTATATATACCTGCACTGAGTTTTCCCGTGCTGAGGGCACATTTAACAATACTTATTTATAAAACTATATGAAAGAAAATTGTTTATGACATGCAATTAAATACGACATGGCTGAATGATGCTATCTATTTCAGATCTATCCACTTCCATTATCCATTTTTCAATAGGTATTTTATATTTAGTTTCATTATTTAATGACTTTATGATTAATGGAAGCAGGTTGTACAATTTTATTGCATAATAATCTTTTTTTTTTACGAAAAGAGGTATGTGTTTAGGTATGGTAAGTTTTATTTGATGTGCATCACTAGATATATTGAATTTATTAAAAACCCATTAAGATTTGTTATACAATATTTAATTATTTGTTATGTTGAACTCACCATCGTCAAGTTTGGGCGGCTTCTGTTTCTTTTTATAAACAGTTCGGAGGAACTTGGTATACTTGGGAGCCTCTGCGGCGACTCTCTTCTGTTCCACTTCTAGATGTTTGATCTGGTCGAGATTTGATGATATCACTAACTTCAGGCCTTCTATGCTCTTCTGGAGGGCCTTCAGCTGGTCTTGCACCACTTTTAGCTGGAAATATACAAAGATATGTTTCGTTGAGTGGTGGTCCTTTGTGGCTATTTCACTAGATAGGGTAAGAATTGCAAATTGGACCCTTAACTACATACATGAATGATTTTGAAGATAAATTTGAAAAATGGGTAAAAGTTACAATGAAATAACGGACACATATATCGCTCACTCCTTTCAAGAACGTCATAAATAAAAAATCTTCAATTTTCAGTTGTGCATGTTTTTGGAATGCCCAGAAGATGTACTATATCCAGCGAAAGAGGCATATTTTTAACTTAATATTTACCCGCTACAGGGCAGAAAGTGTTGTTTTTGCATTTTGAAGAAAAGGTGTTGTTTAATTATTTTTTTTAAATTTACAATTTTTTTTCAAATGGAGGAAAAACCTTCAGGTTTTACCTAAAAAGATCTGTAGCACAATAAAAAGTTCAATAAGTGGCTTGATATTTATTTTTAATACATTCTATTTTATTTTTAAACTTTAAATACATTCTCCTGAAAAATCAAGTTTTTTGATTTATGACGTTCCTGAAAGGAGTGGGCGATATGTATTGAATAGTTTTTCAGCTGCCATCTATAGCCATAATGTGAAAGCTTCACTAAGGACTGATTAAGGTAAACATATTATTAGAATATCGTTAGAGCGTTTAACTACCATGCTGGAGGTTCTGTGTTTGATTCCCAGGGGTTTAACCCTTACCCCGATTTGCCTGTACTACAAACGGGCAGATAAAACGAGCTTTTGAAGATTTGCCCGTACCTGGTACGGACATTCTGGCGAAGAAATAGCTGAAACTGATTTTACCATATTACTTTATAAGCTTGCAGGTTGGCTCTATGTGTATGGACTGTAATGAACTATGTCACCCAATGTCAGTATTATATTATTATATCTTAAAATAAAACTTGCACTTTTTCCGAATAAAATCTTCATTAAATCATCAGCCAAATGGTTAACCCTTTACGGTCCATAAAAAAAAAAAATTCCACCAGGTCCACAATAGATTAACAGCATTACAGGGTTAAACAATACATCCAAGTTTTTTTAAAATAAAACTACACTTGTGTTAAAAAATTATTTTTATTTTGAGTGTATACAATCTTGTCTCTTATTATTACATTTTACACTAAATACGTGTGAGAAAAAATATGTTTGCTTGTATTTTAAAACTAAACTGATGAAGAAAAAAATGTCAAATGACATTCGACATTGGAGTCACCGGAATAAAGTCGATGTCGAATGACATTCCACATAGGACCGGAAAGGGTTAATATAAATGTAAGGGGTTTTTGACACTAATATTTATTTAATACTACCCTGGATTGCTACCTGAAGCACAGGACTGATATATCCTCATATATTTTGTTTAACCTGAAGTTGCTTAATTCACTATGCTATATTTTGGGTTGTTATGCCTTTGTCTTCAACACTTTTTGGCAAATTTTGCGGTCACATTCCATGCTCCAATAATATGGGCAGATCTTCTTCTTCTTCTTTTTCTTTTTAGGACTAAGTCCTGTCATTCTCCGGTCCGCTCCTGGGAGGTTGAAGACCAGCTATCCTTCCATCGTTTAGGTGGTCTTCCTGGGGGCCTGATCCCGCTTATGCTGCTGTCCGCTGCTATCCTCACCACTCGATCTGAACTCGCTCTTCTCCAGAAACGTCTTCTTTCTCTTCCCCATCGCACAACATCTTCAACATTGCAGATTTTTCTTATTTCTGAGTTTTTAACTCTGTCGCGAAGTGTTAGGCCTGCAATGGGTCATAGAGTCTTCATTTCCGATGTCCTAAGAAGGCTTTTTGTTCTCGCGGTGTCGGCTGGGCAGATACAAAGTACAATTATCTAGACACTTTGAAACTGTAAACAAAAAAGGCATTACCTCTGCTTGTTGCACCCTGACGTGGTCTCCCATCTCGTCCTCGCGCAGCTGAAAGGAGTCCAGCACGAGGTGGCGCTGCGTCAGGTACAGCAGGTGCAGCCGGAGGAACTGCGCCCGGAGCTGCACCCTCTCCCTCTCCCGGCTGAGGCCCTTCAGCCGCGCCTCCCACTCCTCCACCGACTCCCGCATCTCGTGGATTATCTGCTCTTGCTCCACAAGGAGGCTGGAATAGCCAAGGAACTTAAAAATGAGTCCTTAAAGTGGGAAAGACAACACTATCAGGTAGGTACTCCAAAGCCTTTTTTTTAGATGAAAGTGCATTTATTGTTTACTTTGCTTTTCATATACAAGGTTTATATATCAATTAGTGAACTTTTGTTTCTTCTAGCTTAGAACATGTTTTATTTGAATGTGTGTTGGGAACAAGCGGGATAATCTAGCGGGATAATTTAGTGTGAAGAAGTAGTAAAAATTGAAAGCTGATATATTGAATGAATGAGTACAGAAACAAAAGTAAAATAAATTTATGAGGCAAATGTGGCTGGTTGGTAAGCAGAGAAAGACAGAGTAGGAATAATTGGTCGGTGTGTATGAGGAGACGCATGAAGGAGACAAAGATTATTTGTTAAGATATATTGGTGTGGCGCTCTATTCTCTCTGCCTACCCTTGCCGAAGAGGAGTGATGGTTAGGTAGTTAGATGGCTAGATAGTTAGGTAAAAAAAAGTGAAAAGTATTGTATCCTCTTTGATGAGCGTCTTCCATCTGTCATAAATTTTTGGTATATTGCAGTTATTGCACGGGGTTTCAATATTTTTCCAATACCTTTCTCCAATTGTCTTCTTTTTCAGACCCTTATCCGCACCATAATGGTGCATAGGGCACTACACCATGAAACGCAATATTATCTTGTTTGTTAATACATGAAGGAAAGGTAATAAGCCCTCCGATTCAAGTACCAGTCCAGGGTAATATTAAATAAATATTAGAGTGAAAATATCACTTATATTTATATCATTCACTTATATTTATATTAATCTCCTATCGACGGGAGTATAACTCTCTTCTAGATGCCGGTTGAGGAGCCTGTGCAACCGTGTGAAATTTATAATTTTGATATTTCAACAACTTTTCTTAATTCACCTTTGAATATGTCGGTGTCCAAAATACTGTTCTAATGGAGTTCCAGTAGGAGCGGCCGGGGCAGTCTTCAATTCTTTCTGTTCCGATTTCTTCATTTCCCAGTAAGAAACTTTCGGATCTGTGTCTGGAGAATACAACAAGCTTTATTTAAATGTAGAGTATAATGGAATATATATATATATATATATATATATATATATATATATATATATATATATATATATATATATATATATATATATATATATATATATATATATATATATACATATATATATATATATATATATTTCATTCTTTATACCTCAAACGATTATTTTAACAATTTATAGTCAACGTCGGGGGGACCCGACATGATACGTAAAAAAGATATAAGGTTAAAGAAACACATTAATTTTAATTCTATACAAGTAAATGAAGTAGAAATTTTCAAATACACAAAAAAAAACAAAACTTAAACTAATCAACTAAACTTAGTACTAAATAAAAAGCTAAAAAACCAAATGAGCTGCGTCCAGTAAAATAAAAAATTCACTGTCAGAACACTCGAGTGGTGTGAAAAAATATTGCTTTAAATTTGTACCGTGATGTGTTTTACCATAGTTCAAGTAAAATTGAATACCAGTAACATCTCTTGTAAGCGAGCTGTCCACAGAGACTTTGGTCGGAACGAAGAAAACTGATCGCCGTCTCGCTATCATTGTAGAACGTCTTGCTTCTGGCATTTTTATCTGCAAAAATATAATATTTCCAATTACAATTTTATAAATTTTTATTTATCGTACATTCGTTAAAGTGTTTACATTTTAAAATGGCCTATTAATTTGCCTGTTCTAAAATTTCCCCATTTACTACTATTATATTTAAAATTCATCTCTTTAAAAAACCACGACCTTGGATTTCGCAATATTCCCAGCAAATCACTTTCCTTGCACACATTATACACCTTTGACACCAGTACCTGCAGGTCTTCTCTACTATCGGCAAGAAACACAGCATCGTCAGCATACAGAAGACAGCATGGAGTCAAATCAATTATTTTAACTCCAATATTAAAACAATTTAGTTCTTTTAATTATCCATGTATACATTAAACAGCCACGGTGACATTACACATCCCTGTTTAGTACTTTTAGAGATGCCAAACCAAGATGAAAATGATAGAATTAAGATAGGTGTGTAGGGATGGTTCGGGCATGTGAATCGATTAAGTGAAGAAAGAATAGTAAAACAAATGTGTGAGGCAAATGTGGTTGGTAACAGAAGCAGAGGAATACCGAGAAAAACTTAGCATTATCAAGTAGGTACTTAAAAAAAACTTGCAAGTGATCAGGTCAGGAATCGTAATAATCGGTGGGTATGTATGAAGAGATGCATGAATATGGGAGAGGCGAAGATTGTTTGCAAAGACAGATTAGTGTGGCGTTCTATTTTCTTTGCCTACCCCTGCGGGAAGCGGCGTGATGGTTAGTTAGTCAGGTAGTTTGTGACACCTTTGTATTGCTAGTAACAAAACACTTATTTTAAAAGCATTATGAATCTCACTTGAACAAATGTGGCTACATGCAGCAAAGTCAAGGGATAACTGGAGAAGAGTCATGGCTTCTACAAGGCTCACAACCCTTAGTAATGAGAAGTAAGAGAGGTTTCAAATTACCGTAATATTAGTGGCAGGATTCTCGACTTCTTCATCCATGGAAAACGGCAGTAGCGGCGCAGACTGCCTCATGTTCTTGGGAATCTCTACAGCAATTTCAGCCAGCCTCTTCGTGAGAACATTGTATCGGTGAACCAGAGCTACTTTATCGTCCCGAAGACTGAGTAGGGATTTGTTGAATCCATTTTGAATTTCATAAATCTATAAAAGAAGAACAAAGGTATATCATACAAATATTTCTTATCCCTACCTCGATATGAAAAAAAATATACGTGAGACTCTCACGCGTCTGAAAAAGTAAGTCTTTTTAGGTCCTAGGCAACAGTTGATTTTATGCATTACTCTCTTTGCATTTGACCGTTATATTATTTCAGGATTAGAAAATGTTTATGTGGAATTTGATTGGAGAAAATATCTCTTTATCAAATGAAAATTTCTTTTATTTATCTATTTCCATAAGTTTATACTCTAAGAAAGGAATTATGGGTTTATGACAGCTATAATTTGTCCGCCTCTGTAGTGTAATGGTCAGCACGCTCGGATACCGTACTGGAGGTCCTGGGTTTGATTCCCAGGGGGGGTTAAATAAATATTAGTGATTTTTTCACTCTAATATTTAATCAATATAAGCCTGGACTGGTACCTGAAGCGGAGGGCTGATCACCTTTCCTTCATGTGCTAATGATCAAAATAACACTGCGTTTATATGATGCAGTGTCTTTTGCACCATAGGGTGCGGATAAGGGTTTGAATGAATAATTTACTGACTGCAAATTTTCTAAATAAGAAGAGAATATCGTGTCAATGATAATGTTTGATCTGGCTGTAGATTAACCTTTGTCAGTGTTTAATTTTAAAATTCTGAATAAGAAAAGGCCAATTATTTAATATGAATAGACATCCGTACCCATTTTACAAAACTGATTAAAGCAGGAATGAGCGAACAAAAGAATGAACAAAGAACAGTAGTGAAGAGAGTGCCATGAAAGTGACACTTTATATAACTTGTAAAGAAAGGATAGTAAAACAAATTTATGAGACAAATGTGGTTGGTAATAGAAGAAGAGAAGGATCAAGAAAAACTTAACATAATCAAGTATTTCAAAAAACGGTCAGGTTTTTTCAGGTCAGTCGGAATAATCGGCAGGTTTGAGTGTCTGCCTCCATAGTGTAATGGTCAGCATACTCTGTTACCGTACTGGAGGTCGTGGGTTTGATTCCCAGGGGGAAGTAAAATAAATACAAGTGATTTTTCACTCTAATATTTATTCAATATTACCCTGGACTGGTACCTGAAGCGGAGGGCTTACCTTTCCTCAATTTGTTGACGATCGAGATAATACTGCGTCAATACGATGCAGTGCCCTATGGGTGCAAAAAAGGGTTTTGAATCAAATTGATGTTTGAGGAAATACATAAATGTGACAGAGGCGAAGATTGATTACAAGGACGGAGTGGTGTGGCACTCTATTATCTCTGCCTACCCTAATGGGAAGACCCTAAAAGAGATGGTCCGACGACATAGTCGCTGTGAGGGGTAAAAACTGTCTGCAAGCAGCAACCGACCGGAGGAAATGGAAAGAAGGGGAAGAAGCCTTTATCTAGCAGCGGAGGCCAGAGGGCTCATGAAGAAGAAGAATATCTTATGGGAAGCGGCGTGGTGTTAGGTTAGGTTAGGTTAGGTTAGGTTAGGTTAGATATTTAGGTATGTTCCCTGCCTCTATAGTGAGGGTGGAATATATTGTGTTTTTATTTGCAGTCAAAAGAGACAGAAAGAGAAGGAGTAATCAAATGTTTTTACAAGTCTTAGCTTGTTCACTGTTAGTTGGTATTCTATTGACCTCCTGCCTGGTGATGAAGAGCTGCAGATGAGCTTGCTGCAAGGGTGCGGGATCAGCGTGCGTCGTGGAGGGGCCTTGCTCCCCGGCCGGCCGGGACTTGAGGTGGAACTCCCCAATGCTGGACTCCGCCTCCGCCAGCGCGATGGCCCCCGCACGCTCCACGCTCCCAAACGAGCGATGGGCGAGGTGATCTTGCCACTGCAAATGAACGCATCATCAAATTTATTTATTTATTTTTAATTTTAAAGTTTTACTCGGTAAATACCACTATTTCTTAATATCTATTGTGACACATGTTTTGATGCCTTCCGCATCATTTCCAAACAGAATATGTGCAATAGATTTAAGAAATAGTGGTATTTACCAAGTAAATTGGTAAATTAAAAATGGATAGATTTTACCACAAATTGACTGTCGAATAAATTAATATTTATTTTATTTTATCATACACATAATTACAAATTATGATAATGTACCCTCACTGAGTTTTTTCACATATTGAGGGCATTTTTCAATATACTAAAACAGTACCTAGTTGTACTTTGATAATAAAGCTTTAATGAAAATCCAACAGATGTCACTATAAACCTTTAGTATCACAATATCATAAACTAATAAGCAAGAAAAAGTCTCTTGTTACAATCACAAGTGGCGATTGGCGGACTGAGGACTTTAAAAGTCGCCTCTTGTGTAAGAAGTGGTAAAACATTGTTGTCAGGTGGTTTTTTATTTTTTATTTTTTATAATCATTATAATTTTTTAGTCCGCCTCCGTGGTGTAATGGTCAGCGTGTTTAGCTACCGTGCTGGAGGTCCCGGGCTCGATTCTCAGGGGGGGTGAAAATAAATATTAGTGATTTTACACTGTAATATTTATTTATTATTACCCTTGACTGGTTCCTGAAGCGCAAGAGTGATCACTTTGCCTTCATGTAAGTAATGACCAAGATAACACTGAGTCAATTCGATGCAGTGCCCTATGCACCATTGGGTGCGGATAAGGGTTATAAGTAATAATCAACCCCAACCCTAATTAGTCTACTAATAAGGGTCATATACTAATATCACAAGTAATCTACTCAAAAGTAACTGCAAACCCAATAAGGATGTGTACAATGATTTTCGGCATCTGGCGCTCTACCAAAAGTAAGCAAATAGAATGCTTATATGCGTCTCCCGCTCTAAAAAATCAAAATCTAATCTCTAAAATCATTATGTAAAAGATGCTTTTAAGTGTTTCCCGCAAACAATGTCTTAAAACTTATCAGTCAAAGGTTAGCAGAAATCCTTCATCCACCATAATTGAAATAAAACAAATATTAAAACAAAAGTTTACCTCCATTTCTTGCTTGTGGTGGACATTGATTCTGTGCAGGTAGTTGCGCAGGGCCCGGACCAGGGCTCTTGGGGGCGGGGGCGCAGGGGGGACCCCCTGCATGAGCGGGGCGGGCGGGCCTCCTAGTCCCCAAGGCACGGTTTCCTTCTCATCCCCATCATCCTTGTCTACTGACATCCTAACGGAGTTTATATTAAACACTTGAAATGCTTTTAAATTTATTATGAAATGATTACCATATTTTACAGACTATAAGACACACTTTAATTTTAAAGTCATAATTTTCTTAAAATATTATTATTATTTTATTACAAACTAGACTATTTTTTTTCTTATTAGTTTATAAATCCGCCTCCATAGTGTAGTGGTTAGCGCGCTAGGCTACAATGCTGGAGGTCCTGGGTTTGATTCCCCAAAATAAATATTAGTAATTTTTCAGTCTAATATTTATTTAATATGACCCTGGAAAGGTACCTGAAGCGGAAGGCTGATCACCTTTCCTTCGTGTATTTAACGATCAAGATAACACTGCTTCTATACGATGCAGTGCCCTATGCACCATTGGCGTGCGGATAAGGGTTAGAATAGTTTGTAAAAACGTACTGACTACTGACTTTTGAAATCCCTGATAGTCATCATCTGAACTTATAAAATGATGATTCACAAAAATGTGCTCAAGTGCAATGCATTCCAAATCCGTGTACCAGCTATTGTGCAAGAATGGTGAAGGCTAAATTTAAGAAATATTAGGTGGTATAGCTTCCATAAAGCGGATGCCATTACTTACTGTGGAATGAAGAATAGATTCTCATTCCTTTGCAGCGGAGAAACAAGATAAAAATATTATTATACATAATATGAATCAAAAACATGAAAAAGATATAATTAACTTCTTCTTCTTCTTCTCTTTCTAGATCCTAAAGATCTGTTTGTGCCTCCGCTTGTAGCTCTTAGGATGTTGACTCCCAGCTATCTTTCCACCTTTTTGGAGGTCTGCCTGGGGGTCTGCGTCCTTTAGGGATTCCTTGAAGGGCGATACGTGGAAGTCTGTCATCTGACATTCTGTTTACATAATTATTCCAGTATCGCCTACGTTGTCGTCCCCACCTCACAATATCCTCCGTCTTACACATACATATAATTACCGATACATATAATTTACAATAAAAGAAACTCACATCGCTTTTAAAAGAGCTTCATTTAATTTTTCTTTAGTTGCTTCGAGATCATCAAAGAATTGCGCCGGAAGCTTCTTTTGCCTTATAGTCTTCACATTGAAATCTTTATTCCTGTAAATCATCATTAATTGTTAAAATTTGCAGTGAAAATCAAATACCACCTATATAATGCCTGCATTAATCCTTTTTTACTATCTCCTTCGTGGGTTACAATCTGTGAGATAATTGGTTTGCTCCTTTCATGGTCTCCAACCGTCTCTATCCGCCCCTCTTCTCTTCAGCTCGGCGTACCAGCTACTACATGCATGTGAGATGATTTAGTCCATGTAGGTTAAGCGGGATTGTCGTGTAGTTTGTGCCTTCGGACATGCCCTCCGCAATCGTAAGAAGCAGGTTTTATATTATGGCCTATCCATTTGGCTCACTGTTATGTTATTTTATTTAATAATAAGCATTTATTTATTTAAACTTCATGTACAGAAAATAAAAAGTACATTGGCGGGCTTATTGCTAAAAAGCAATATCTTCCAACCGACCAAAGACGGACTAGTGATATTGATCAAAACGTTTGATACCATATATAGCCGTTTGCAATCAGAGGGTAGATAGTACTTGAACATTTAAAAAACATATATTACAAATTGACATTTAAAAAAAACATAAATTACATATTAATATACCAATTACCAATTAACAAAAGACGATAATAAGGAGGGCAAAGGAAGAAGGGAGTTTAGGGAAGGAGGTAGAGGGAGGAGGTTTGATGGACAGTTAGGATTCTAATGACAGATAGTAATGTCTCAGACGTTTTTAAAAGTTAATACATATTATTGTCTGATGTAATAGATTTTATCAAAAAACTAAAAAACAAAAAGGTGAAAATGAAAAAAAAAAAAAATAACAAAAAAGTATTCTAGGATTCTAATGACTCCCCAGCCCTGCTTGATACCTCGTTGTTCCCTACATGTTCCAAACTATTGATCTCCAACATGCACCTGTAGCAACACATCTCAAACAGGAGTATATTTCTCCTCTAGACATCGGTTAACCTTTTAACTGCCGGCAGGTACATGTATGGCGGTACCCAGCACGCCGCGAATTTTACCACAAAAATAAAACCTTCTAAACATATCGTTATTGAAAGTGTAATAACGTTTATTTATAAAACTTACCAAATAAATGAAGAGCACGCCAGTCGTGCAGTCATTTATCCATAATCATAAAATTAATTGTTCATGGTGCAGGGTTGTCACAAAATTTGTCATAGAAAATATGAAAACTAAATTATATGTCAAAAGTAATTGTTTATGTTAGTTTGATATTAAAAGTATACACACACACAAACACCATAATTTAAAAAAATTAAAAATCATTAGAATCGACACTAAAATCACTGTCATCAGATTCAGCAGTGACGGCAACTCGGGGAATTTTGGGCAACCCTGAGCGCCATTAGTTGTTTCGATGACAAAGCTCTCTTTAATTTACGTTTAAAGCGGTAAAAACAAATTCTGTTTCAATTATAAGTATGCAAAGATATTCTCAATAGATGTCACTATGCATTCAATATATTTGTACATTTTAAATAATTGATTTTCTTAAGATTTTCCCATTTAAAACGGCGCGTCTTAAGACGTAATTTTTGTATGAGCGGCGCTCCGTTCACAGAAAATTATGCGTCTTAAGACGCTTTTGGCAGTTAACCTGTTAAAGCGCCTGTGCAAAACCATGTGAGCGTTGTGTGGCATTTGATTCTCTCCGCAGGGGTATAGTAAGTGGCTTAGTTTAGTTACTTGATGGAGTTGAGCTGGAAGGGGAACATGTCGAGCGGCGTGATGTTTCTCCGCATCATCTTGTGCAGCTTGAGGGAGGACACGGCCAGCGGGAAGGCGATGCGGCGCCGCACCAGCGCCATCTTCTCCTCGGCGGCGCGCCTCTCCTCCTGCAGCACCCGGGGGTCCATCGTCACGCTGACCTGCTGGCGGGCAGGCATGCTGTTGTTCCTGAAATCCAAAACAACTCGAGATAAGTCGAGATGTATGTAATATATTTTGAAAAATAAATAAATAAACATCTCAAAATCGGTGAACAAGAATGCAAAAGTCTGAATGTTTACAAGGCATACAAACTGTCATAAGCTGGTTTAAGTGTTCACTTTACACAAATGCAACATTCACCATACTACCCATGATTGACAACCACACTACTTAATTTTAAATGTTTGAAAGTGTATGAAATCTTAAATCTTCTTAAGTTATTTGCTTTGAAATTTTAATTGTTTGAAATTTTGGGTTTTAAAGAACAGATTTTTTATCGCAATGGCACTGTCATCTGTTGAATGTCCCAAAACATGTCTTTTGAAACAATTTTAATGAAATTGAAACAATATTAAATAAATATTAGAGTGGGTACAACCAGTTTTTAATAAATCTTTACATCGTTTATTTTTGTTGATATATCATTTAAAAAGCATATTTTACATTGATTTTTTGAGATATTTATTGAGGTGTCAATTTAAAAAAATAGATTACATAATAAAACAAGTATGTAGTTTGTTCCACTATTATTATATATAGTTCCACCAAGAAAAAGTCAGTACAAAACATAAATCTTAAAAAAATACATATATCGCTCACTCCTTTCAAGAACGTCATAAATCAAAAAACTTGATTTTTCAGGAGAATGTTTTTAAAGTTTAAAAATATAATACAATTTATTTAAAATAAATATCAAGCCACTTATTGAAGTTTTTACTGCGCAACATATCTTTTTGGGTCAAAAAGTTCAAAAAGGCAAAAATAACACTTTCTGCCCCATATCGGGTAAATATTAAGCTAAAAATATGCCTCTTTTGCTGGGATATAGTACATTTTCTGGGCATTCCGAAAACATGCGCAACTGAAAATTGATGATTTTTGATTTATGACGTTCTTGAAAGGAGGGAGCGATACATGAGTCCAAAATAAATTCCATCTTCCGAAATGGAAGACGGCAGAATTGTAAGCCTTTAGGTACCCCTAGTAGCTTACTTTTTGAGCAACTCCTTGAACTCTAACGTCAACTCGACAATTTGGTCCCGGACTCTCTGTTTGTACTCATTAGCTGCTCTCAACAGGCTCTGGCGTTCCTTCTCTCGAGCTAGTTCCTCATGAGAAAGCTCTAACTCCTCTTCTGTCAGCTGTGCTCCTACCATCGGAGGCTGTAACAAGTGAATATTCACATTTTAATATCTAAACACAGATATAGAAGAACGAGGAAGTCTGGGTATTTACAGGGCATTTATTTATAGGCTGTATTTATAGGTTGGTAAAGTGATCACTCTATACACATGTAACATTCACTATGCCGTCCGCCTCCGTAGTGTAATGGCAGCACGCTAGGCTACCATGCTGGAGGTCCCGGGTTCGATTCCCAAGAGGGTCAAAATAAATATTAGTAATTTTTCAGTCTACGAGTAATATTTATTTCATATAACCCGTGTATTTAACGATCAAGATAAAACCGCTTCTATTCGTATGCAGTGCCCTATGCACCATTGGGTGCAGATAAGGGTTAGAAGAAGAAGAAGAACATTCAATATTGTACCCATGATAGACAACCACACTGTTCAAGATTTTGGATCTCATACATATATAATAAATCTCATGTCCTTTCAGATTTGAGTTCGCGATAGCATCTATGATTGATTTGAGTAAGCTTTTATTTAGCAGAGACACTTTTATTTATATGTATGCAAGGTCCTAACCGGATTGTTATACATACTGAGAGACGCCTGAAAACATAATTAAAAAAAATTTATTCAGCTTATAATTTGACCAGTTATTTTATTCAAAACATTCTGAGTGGGTCCAAATTCATGTTCACAAATCTGGGTTTCTCTGCTGAAGAGCTATTTTTACATTTTCACATCCTTTGTGTCGGATTGTGGTCCCGTGGTTAGTGTCGCGGACTCTTAAGTCAGAGTTTCTCGGTTCGAATCCACTCTACGACAATTTGATACCTATTTCTAATAATGAGCCGCTTAGGTTCACAGAAATAGTATGAAATTGAAATATTTGTGTAAATAATAAAATTACAAATATTTCTTTTTTATAAAAAATAAATAAAATAAAGATGAAGAAAAATATGAAAGTCTGGACAAGAACTTTGGAAATCTGTAAAGGAATTTTTGAAAACAAGGATTTGGACACATCCAAAATGTTGTGAATAAATATTCAATCAAAAAACATTTGAACTACGATCAATGTACAAAAATTAAATTGTAGAATAATAGTCACCATTATCTGTTTACCAAAATCAAATGAAGATGGCTCTTGTAAAAGATCCGGAAAGAGATTGTACTCGTAGGAAAATACATTTCCATCATCTCCAGCAGTAAAGAAGTATCTAAAAGAAATGCAAATGTTATTTTAAGTACAACATTTTGAGTGTGTCCAAATACTTGTTCACAAAATCTGGATTATCTCCAATTACAGGAGTTATTTTCATATAATTTTTTCACATCTCATCAAAGATGAAGAAGAATATGGAAGTCTGGGCATTTACGGGGCTGAAGACCGTCATAGGCTGGTTTAAGTGATCACTTTACACACGTGTAACATTCACCAATTCTACCCATTATTGACAACCACACTACTCAAATTCTTGGAAGTTTTATATATATATATATGAACCAATTTAGAAACCTTGTTCTTGAATCACTAGAACTTCACTAGAGACATCTATTGGTGAGATGTAAAATTAATGTATTTTAAGTAATGAAAAATCTAAACCCATGGTTTTTAAAAGAGATGACTGTAGATTTAAGCTTTTGATAAAGTAAATGGGATTTTTAAAAAAAGATAGATGATTTTGTACATTTGGGAAGTATGTTTATCGACCTCTGTATAGTAGTAGTCAGCGCGTTTGGCTACCGTGCTGGAAGTCCCAGGTTCGATCCCCTGGGGGGAAAGGGTTGTGGTTCGAACCCACTCTACCACAATTTGATACCTATTTCTAATAATGAGCCGCTTAGGCTCACAGAAATAGTATGTAATTGAAATATTTGTGTAAATAATAAAAACACTAATATTTCTCTTTTAATTAAAAAAAGAATGTGGGTGATTTCAACTCTCATATAATGATAATTTTTTTTCTATTATACATAGTAAACAATGCTTCTTAATGGAAATATTAAAACAAACCTAACAATCGCCATTTAACAAAGTGACAAGTAAGTAACTTTATCATACTTTCCACAAGGACTAAACGTCATATGCGTGATGCGTCCCGACAGATTATTATGCATGGGGAGTCGAAGGAAGTCGGTGAAGTCCAATCTAGGGATGAGTTCCGGTTCGTCCTTTGGCTTCCCGAGCATCCTTTTCAGTTTCTTCTGTCTCTTGAACATCCTGATGTCGAACTCCTCTCCAGACTTGTCCAAGTCTCCGACCGGGAAACGGATCACACGAATCTCCCCGTCTTCCATTCCCAGGACCAGGTGATTATTTTCATTTCTTAAACAAGAGTTAGAGATTATAAAGTATAAATATATGGTATTACGCACGAACAATATTCAAAGGGAACAATTTAATACATTGGATGTGGCGTACGCACCAGGCGCATACTTCTAGCTTTTCTTCTGGTGCAAAATACACAATATGGTATGGTTGATAATGAGTCAAATGACTTAAAAGTATCATATTTTTTTATTTGGCACACACCCAGTAAGAAGATGTTTCTGCCAGTGTCAAGTCTTATTTTTATTTACAAACAAAATAATAATTAAAAATAATATTAACAATAAAAAAAATTATAATTAAAATGCATTTAACAATTCATTTTAGAAATTATGACCACGATTATAGAATTAGGTTCAGAAAGAAGAATGGATACTTGGGTGAGAAGTTGGATTTCTGATAAGCTAATTAGAAAGTTCTTACAGTCTTGACACAGTATTTTATGTCAGTGTATAATGAATTAAATTTCATGTATGAATGTAAATATATTTTGCGAGCGTAAAATCAAATTTAATCCCCTCGACGACTCATGTTTATACTCGCTTGCCTCAAATACGAGCCGCGTGTGAATGCTACACACAAATAAAACAGTGTGTACTAGCACTTAGAAAGAGAAATTTCAAATTATTTAATTTTTTAAGTATTGTTTTAACATTTTTAAAGTTGCTATTTTGTGAGCATCTTATGATTATTCACAATATATTGAAAACAATGCCAAAAGAGGCGCAGGAAGACCTCGAATTAGATGGTCCGACGACATAGCCGCTGTGGGGAAAATGGCTGCAAACAGTAACCGATCAAAGGGAATAGATAGATACAAAAGAGGTCTATATCCAGCAGTGGAGGACAGAAGGCTAGGAAAGAAGAACAAGAAGAAGAAGAAGGTGAAATTATTACTAGGGTGTCACAAAAAATTAAACTGTTTCTAAAGTACAAAGTACAATTGAAAGTTATGGATAGTTACATAAACTTGAGTGACACAATGCTGATCTCCCAGGAGTCTTCCAAGGGCGCGAACTTGTTGGGTCCGAGGGCCTTCATCTGCAGGCGCACCAAGCAGCCCAGTCCTTGCTGCGCCACCAGTATATGCCCTTTTTCCAGGGGGTCGTAGATGGCCCACAGGATGGGCTTCTTGCATGAAGACTGAAGGGCCACTGAACAGTAAAAGTACAGTAAGTAAAGTAAGTAAAAGAACGCTGAAAATTAACACTTATTTTTATTTATTTAGTATAGTTACATTTTTAAGTACAATATAATACATTTTCTAAACATTTAAACATATGGCAAACTTTAGTTTCAGATTCGCTGTGCCTCTCCAAAACATGCATCAAAACCTTCAATCTAAAAGCTCCCGTCACATTCCTAGGTCCTTGTTAGAAACCTTTGGGTTGTGTTTTTACTCACACATGCAAAAACTTGTTAAAAAATCTAATGTATTATATTTCGAAGATAAAAATAACTACTGGAGTCCCTTTTACTGTCATAAAAAGTATTACTGAAAAGAATAACGAAGAAGTATATTTTTCATATAGTATAATTTTTCTTCTTCTTCAAGCCCTTATCCGAACTCGATGGTGCATAGGGCATAGCATCATATAAAACCAGTGTTATCTTGATCGTATAGTAACATTAATTAAGTGATACTTCATCAATGAAATGATAAGCTCCATGAAGTAGTTGGGTAGACGCTCAGTGGCGAAACTGGCATTGCGGGTTCGATTCTCGCAAACTGCAAAATAAATTAAAGAATTTCAATTGGTCTACGCGTTTGTGATGTATTTTTCACATTTGCCTTACCTATCCTACCTGCAGATAAGCCACTAAAAGTAGAGGGTTTGCGGGTTATTCCTTGCTTAAAAGAATGTAATCCACCACTATGTTATGATGCCCAGAGTGACAGAAATAAGTGGTTTAATAACCCTATTGGAGGATTCTAGCCCTGACTGTCTCCGAAACTACCCTCAAATCCAAAGCCCTAAGAAGGAACACTAGGCAGAATCTACTACACTAACGATCTTATATTCCAAGAGACCTAAATAAAACCTCTGTCATGTACCTATCAACTATTTTCTAAACTAAAAGTTCCATCAAATTAGGGCAGGGCAAGACTTCGGACAATTGGACCACTGATAGAGATAGTCTCATCTATTTGACTGCAACATACTTAATTCAACTTCTGGTTCATCTTCATCCTTTTCTTCTTCTTCATCTTTCTTCTCCTCCTCCTCTTCATCTGACCCGACAAATGGGAGTTCTTCTTCTTCATCTGGCGGCGTGTAGCGCAAGCTGGATGGGAGTAAATAAACAATATGTGTTACATTGTGAATGGAGAAGGAATAGAATTTTTTTTATCATTTTAAACACTAAAATATTATCATAAACAAATCAAATTGGAATAGTGGTTGAAGGAAAAATCAATAGTTTTAAATCAAAAAAGTTTAAAAGACTGAAATGAAATTTGACCAAGAGGAGTGTTTTTTAATATCACCCTAACTTAACATCTAACCTAACCTACATTTATGATATTTTACCAACCGGAGCCATATATTTTACATCGCTGAAATCTCCAGATGTTCTAGTCCATTCAATGACCCGAGCACAATTTCTCAGGTAATTTGGTTACTTTCTCTTCTTTAACCCTTATTCACACTTAAAGGTGCAAAGGGCACTAGATAGCATCAACACAGTGTTATCTTGGTCGTTAATTGATTGAAGGCATCGGGTACCAGCCCAGGGTGATATAATCGATATTATTATAATAAACTACTTGGTTTCGTACATATTTGTTGACACTCCCCGGAGAATAGAACTTGGGACCTCTAGCATGTTAGCCAAACACTCCAATCACTACACTACAAAGATTAGTTACTTAATCAATTTTTATTTTTGTTTACTATAAGTGTCCTTATAATTTGAAATATATACAATAGCCATGCAATCGACGTGGCTGAATGACCAGTATTCTAGTAAAATCTCCCCCTGATTATTTATTTTAGTAACTATGCCTTGTGGCATTTACACATTTTGTTTATCAAACAATACATGGCATGAGAATCCAGAAAAAGTGTATTTTCATGAGCTTTACTCACATGTACTCTTTGTAAAGGAAGATGTTGGTAGTCACAAAGTAATTCTCAAATGTGATTGCGTCTGGAGAGGGCGGATCTACAATTTTAGGCAGATCGGCTTCCATTATCAGACCTTCATTTCCTGCCAGCAGTACTGTCAAGTCCTTTAAGATAAAACACACAAAAAAGGGTATTAAATTCTAAAAAAATACATTTCGGCAGTAAAACAAATTTATGAGGCGAATGTAGTTGGTAATATAGAAACAGAGGAAGACCGCTGAAAACTCAGCATGATTACCTGACGCTCTTTAAGTATTTCAAATACTTGAAAGTGGTCAGGTCAGGAGGAGAATAATCGTGGGGCATGTATGATGCATTAATTAATTTATTTATTAAAAGCAATTAAAACAATTCGTCGGCAGTTCTCGTCAGAACTTCGGGACGGGGATCTGACTTGGGAGGATGCAAGGGAGCTGGCAGCCGACAGAAAAGCCTGGAGACAGTTTGTGGACTCCATATGCTCCACCTAGGGAGCGGATATGGTTTATTATTTTATTATTATTATTAAAAGCTAAAGCCTTTAACATAATACATATAAACAGTATCTAATATGAAAATACACTAATGAATACACTAATAGAGAAACAAAAAGTCTTAAACATAAAATAATAATAAAATAACAAATAGTAAGCACTGGTAAATACACGTCACCTTCACACATTATCAGCGAGCAGAAGATTAATGCGGAAGAGGCGAAGATTGACAAAGAGAGGGTGGAGTTCTATTCTCTCTATGTACACCTTCGGAAAGCGACGTGACAGTTAGTTAGTAATAAGTAATTATCTGCATGAACAAGTATGAGTTGGAATAATCGGCGGGTATGTATGAGGATTTATGAATGTAGAGGAAGCGAAGATTGTTTGCAGACAGATTGGCATAGCATTCTATTCTCTCTGCATACCCTTGCGGAGAAGCGGCGTGATGGCCAATGATCTAATTTATTAAAGACCTGAGACTTTAATATGTTTTTACAACCATTCACCAAATTCTTGATTAAATTGACAAAATAACTAAATATGCCTCACAATTTACGTACATAATTTGGTTTCCATGCGACGTGGTTCACTATTTTTGGTGTTTTGATGTAGCACAAAGGAAGGAGTTCCGGAACGTTCTTTACAGACGTGACTCGATACATGAAGATGGTGCAGTCGGTGGAAGCAGTGATCAGAACGCTGGACTCCTCGTTGATGCTGATCAGGTTCACCCTATTATTGTGCGGTTTCACTTGCTAGAAAATCATAATTGTCTATTTTCAATGTCATTCAGAAAAAAACACATCTCCTAACGTTTCCGGGAGTACAATAATTGATATCCGATTTTCTCTGGGGATTAGGTTCTTTTCACATGATTATTTTTTTCACGTAATGTATGTATTATGAAAATATGTAAAAATAGTAAAAAATAATTAATTCACCAACTCTATGTTTTATTTTATGACAAAACTACATATAAATATCCACAGATGTCATTGCTCTACAAGTTACATAATACCAACTGACAGACGGACTTTGACATTCATTAACATCAATACTCCTTTGAGGAAAATTTGGACCAATGTTCATTTACGTCCATACTCCTGGAAAGGCTAATCCTTATCTAGATCCAATGGTTTGTAGGGCACTGCATTGTATCAACACAGTGTTTTCTTGATTGTTAATAACATGAAGACAAGGCGATCAGTCCTAGTCTTCAGGTACCAATCTACTATAATTTTAAACAAATTTTAAAGTTAAAATTAATTTTGACTCCTTTGAGAATCGAATCCAGATCATAGAAGCAGGCCCGGGTGTCTTATATTATGACCCATCTATTCGGTGAGCTGTTGGAAAACTTTATTAATAACAATATTTTAATGAGAGAGATATATTACTTGCAGAAGTCCAACGCATCTATCATCAAAAATAGTTTCCTCATCCTCTTTCAGCAAGTGAGTGAAGAGAATTATCAGGCGACATGTTCCGTCAGCATAGCCGATTAATAGAGTCCTACCGGTACGGTCAATCTATAAAAAAAACATGTTTATTAAAAAGTAAACTTTAATGAACATTATTTTACTAAACAATGTTTATTAAAATACTGTTTATTAAAAGTTAAGTTTAGATGGAAGATATCTAAGACATGTTTTAATTATTTATCCATAGTATTTTAATTATTCTCTCAGTGATCCAGAGACTGACTATGTGTCAAAGAGCCAGCTCGCGGGATTCCAGGAACAAGCAAAGTGAAGCAGAGGAAACAAGTTCGTTCAAGGTTGTAGGACCTACAACCTGAGGATGAAGAGAGCTGACCCCAATAGTCTACAATGGCAATAAGTTGGGATGGAGCCAGGCAAAATTAGTAATTTTATCATTTAAAAATTTAAAGAACTGTCTTGTAAATTGTACTTTTTCTTAAAAACAAAAGCTCTAATATAAGTTATAGATACAAAAAAAACAGTTTTAGTGTAAACAGAATACTTTCATTTGATGGGAGTATATACTGTTAGACAAACATTAAAAATCACAAGTGGTAATACGAAGAGAGAGCTTCGTATTTTTAAACTATTCATCCAAAGATGACATTCCCAAAGATTCAAAATAGATAAATTTTCTCTGATATTCCAACCCAATAATGATTTTATCATTACCTCTTTGGGGAAATACAGCATGGTAGTGGCCTCGCCTTGCGAGGGGCCCAGGTAGAGCAGGGGCCCTGCCGGTATCCCGCAGAGACCCAGGCGCCCATCGCAGCCCAACGTGAGCAGGTAGGGCTCTCCGCGGAGCACAGCCATTCCTGCAAGAGCGCCCCCGTGCCACGTCACTTCGCGCTCTGGCGGGATGAAGTCATTTGAGTCCACGTCCAGATCTATGGACCAGATGGCGCCGCACGCATCCTTAGGAACAAATACTAAATTTATATTCCCCGAATTATCATATTATAGTCTTTCATTCGGTATTCACAGTGAGGTGCTAAATACTCTATGTGTGGTGTGATGTACGAATACCTAGCTCTCTTAGAATCGTGAAAAAAAATGTACTTACTCGATCACAGGTCACAGTTTATAAATTTAAAGTTATAAAATAAAATACAAGTAAGGACTCTAAGGCAATTTTTTCGAAATACTAAACGTCACTGATTTTAAGTGACAAATAATTTCGTTACACAAAGGTTGTGGTTGTTGGCAGCAAGCGTCTAAAGCGGTGATCGTGTAAGAAGAGAAAAATTGTACATGCACATGGGTTTTTATGGACGCAGATCTAACAACCTGGTAGGTTTATTAGTGCAGGCAACCTGCTGGGTTTGCTTGTTTGTTCAGGTACCTACAGGTTTGTGAGTAACGAGTCGCCGCAAGAGGGTAGCATCTGACTGACCTGTGCGAACCACTCATTCCTCCTGCGATGGCATATGCCCATAATCTGAGCTCCTTCCACCTTCAGTTCTGCAACGGGGTTCAGTTCGATGGTGGGGTCATTCTCCGGGGGGTCAGCTTGCTCCACTGTGTCCCAGTACCAGGAGCGGATACACCCGTCCAAACCAATTGTCGTCACCTATACAAGTATAATATGAGCTTCCCACATTCTCATCCCAAAACATTATATGTATTTGTTGTTATTACTGTTTGGGCTTGGAGAGCCAGACATGATATGACCAATATTATATATCTGTACATACAACCATGGATTGTGAATTTGAGCTTCGATCCATAGCAATCCATGAAAAGATCCATGGTTGGTTTAAGCCCGAGATAACCAAAATAATGGATATCATGGATCATGTGGCAAAAGTCTAGTGGCAATGGGGGGGATATGTTGCCAGACGGGACCTCACAAGATGGATGCCAAATTTTTCGAGATGGAGACCTTGGGAGAATAAAAGAGGCACTGAATACCTCAAAAAAGACTACTGTGGGGGGTAGAACTGGTTGTAAACAGCAACTGACCGAAGGGAATGGAAGGATACGGAAGAGGCCTATATCTAGCAATGGAGGACAAAAGGCTAGAGAGGAAAAAGTACACACAACCTAGGACCATATTGTGTGAACATAAATGATAATATCCTAACATGTTTTTTTTTATTTAAATATAAATTTGTTTGATAAGCCGTACAATTAAGACATCTTCAGTCTGTGGTACCTTTTGATAGTAAATTATTCAAATGGAAAAAGGAAAGTATATTGTACATGTATTTAATTTTGATTATTGGAAATGTTTAGGTGTGGACTGTATTTGATTTCTACTTATTAAAATAATGAATAAACAATTTGCTGTTTCACCCAACATATTGTTAAAATTACTATTCGATTAAAGTAGCACAATTATCCAGAGATCTAGCTGTTAAGTGATTGAATAAACATTACAAGAAAGAAAGAGAATCCATGTCGTTAAACATCTTAATACATACCATTATCATGGTAACATATAAGTCGCAGTTATACTTCTACAAAAAAAGTTTATCCAGTAATAAAGGCAGATAGTACATACTTAATTAATTATGTTGAAGTACTTAAGGAAAGTAAAAATTACTAACCAGCAAAAAATCTCAATAATGTTTTGATTTCAATCATTAAATAAATTGTTAAAAAATGTAAATGCAGTTTTGTTATTTTGTTAGTACCTCTGCCGTCTCCGCACTTCTCAAGAATTGTGTTATGGGAGCCGAGTGACATGTGCTTCTGCCTCTTTTACACACTTCCAACTTCACCAATCCATTCTCCCACACCAGGATGTTGCCCCACGCTGACCCGGAGAGAACCTTTCAACATACATGACAAAACATTAAAAACATTCTTTAAAATGTCCTTTATTAAGGTATGTTACCTTATATTAATAAGATTCTTATGTTACCCACCTTTTCATCAGGCATTGGCATAACGCCCAAAATATCACAAATTTCAGTTTTCCCAAATCTTCCAAGGTCTCCTTTCAGTTTTAGACCAGTAAATGTAGGACACATTTTCCAAAACTTGATGTGGCTAGCACCTAAAACAATTTAACATGCTTATTAGCATGTACCATCCGTTGTGGACATATAAAATTAATGTTCTGTAATCTGGACACGGCTAATTTAAATAAATAATTCTGAATTCTGATAACTATCACGGTCTTTCTTTGTATATTGATCTAATAATACTTGCATAATTCATCAATAATAGCTTTGTATGTAAGTACGAACCATTATTAAATACTCTAGAATGTAAATGAAAAGTGAAGTGAATGTTTTATATGAAATAATAAACAAGAAGTACATAGTACTTTACCACTGGTAGTGAGTTGCCCAGGAATATAAGGAGAGAACTGTACGTTGTTGACAGTGTAGGAGAAAGCACTAGTTTGCAGCATTACTCTGTGCTTCTTCCAATCCCAGATGGTCAAATTATAGTCAGGAGCACCTCCCACTGAAGCCAGTAAACTTCCATCAGGACTGCAATAATCAAAACGATGAAACCAATGTCATTCAAGTGCAAATCATTGTCATTCAAATGGAAAATATTTGCAGTGGAGATGACAAACCTATAATCCAAATTGGCATAAGAATGATTGGTTCCCATCCGAAGAGCTGCTACCATGGACATGGAAGGCCATTCGTATATAATGATGATAGGTTCAACCCAATGTAGACCTCCTTCACCCACTGCTATATGATTAAAATTTCGGTCAGGGTTCCTCTGTTTTAACAAAAGAATTGTGTTTTAGCTATTTTTGTTTGACAATTGAATATTTCCCCAGTGAATATTTATCTTCAAGCTTAAAAATAAATTATTATTGTTGATTTTTGAACAACATTGACTCCTTTTAACAGTGCATCATCATATCATAATAATCAAATACTCTAGAATCTTCATTCTTCAAACTCTTATCCACACCCCAATGGTGCATAGGGCATTACTTCAAATACACAGTATTATCTTGATCGTTGACATATGAAGAAAGGTGATCAGCCCTCCGCTTCAGGTACCAGTCCAGCGTAATATTGAATAAATATTAGAGTGAAAAAATCACATATATTTATTTGATCCCCTCCGGAATCAAATCCGTGGGAATCGAACCCGGGACCTCCAGAACGGTAGCCGAGCATGCTGACAATTATGGAGGCGGACAAACTGTCAAATAGATTGACATAAAGTGTAGTAAATTTTAACCAATTCTTTAATATTTAGGGTGGAATAACTGTGTTGTGAAATAATCTAGAGAGTATGATTATTTTTATGCTTGATATGTAAATTGAAAGCATACTGTTATGTGACCGATGGAACCACCAGTTGAACTCCGCCTGAAGTAAATATCTTTAGTAATAACATTGTAGAATGTGATATAGGAGCCGGCTGCCCATGCAACTACATTCTCATCGCAGGCACACAAGTTGTAATGGTGCTGGCAGTCATATCCAAAGGAATGGCTGCATGTGTTGAAGTCAAGGAATAAAATATATTATTAAAACAGAATGCTTACGCCAACCTACATAAACTAACATACATGAGGGTATGTTTTTTTGTGCATTTTTGAATGGAAAACAGATTACAATATAATATCTTTAAAAAATATCAAAACGGTCTATTATGCGTTAATAGAATCGATTCTGCAAAGAATATCATTCTGTTTTTGCATTTCAACTTTTCTTCATCTATGAATGGATATATAGAAGAAGAAAACTTTGCATGGGCATCTTTTTTATATACCTACACTTACGGCGTTTGTCCACTACTCGGAATTACATGGAATTTTACCATCTGGCACGTCAGTTAGCGTTTTAAAATGATGACTGGCTTGGATTGGCTTGTGCTTTGTCCATCTTTCTTCGGATCGGAGCTCTTGATCGGTGCGTGAGCACGTAGCGTGTAATTTTGATCACGTAGTTAACTGTCGTAGTTGTTTCATTTTTCAAAACCGGATTGCCAGATGGTGAAATTCCGGGTAGTGGACAAGCGCCCTTATTGTTCCAACTCTCATCGGACATGTTCTCTTTTCATAATTTTCATATTCCTGATCAATTAATGCTTTTGTCTGCTTTTCTCGGTTTCTAACTCCAAACATTACTCTTTTATCCCTTGGTATATCTTTGGTTTTAATGGCGGCTAATATGGTGACAAAGCGCATTTCCTGTGCTTTGTGACTATATAATTATTTTTACGTAAATTACTTTCACAATTTGTTTCAAGTATAAACGGTGAAAAGGATACATGGGAACAAATATGTCAATTGGAATGGAAGAATTTGGACTTCGGACTGCAGTCGATTTGAAGTCATTTTCGTCATATTCTGTCAAAACACTGATTTCATCTTCACTTTTTTCGCGTTCAACAGAAATTTCGGGATGGACAATAGTGACGTCTTCTTCTTCTTCCTCATCATCATCTGCCAAAGGATCTTTGGTTTTCACAATACCTCCAACATCGGTGGATACATCGGTGGATACATCGGTTTCCATAGTCAGATCTTTTTTTGCTTCATCTTCAACATTTTTCGCTTCATCACTTTTTACTTCTTTGAATTCATCAGCTTCTTTTTTGGTTTCATCTATTTTAGTTTCATCTGCTACTCCACTCTCATCTATTTTAATTTCATCTGCTGCAACATTTTTGGTTTCACCATTTTCAACTTTTTCTGTATCACCAGCTTCAATAATTTCAGTTGTGTCTCTTGTAGCTTCTTCCGTCGGTTCAGATTTTTCTATTACTTTTTCAACTTTTTCAGTTTCTCCTTCTTGATTTTCTTCCGTAGGTTGCGATCTGTCTACTGTCCCATCATCTTCAGGTGTTGATTTTACATTATTTTCTTGAACAACGTCTTCTTCCGTCTTCGTTTGATTGTCCTTATTATTTTGATTATCCTCTTCTTTGGTAACATTTTCCACGTCATCTTGATTTTCGATTTCCATTTTTCGAGAAAACAAAGAAAATGAATAGGAATCTCAAATAAATACAATTCATTTAAAATATCACTAAGCAACGCATATAATAATTTTGTGTCTACCCATAGTTACCAAACAATTCAGAAATACTACATTTATTTTTATTCTATAAAGTACATACTTATTTATCAAGATTCAACCTACAGTACTTTTAAATCAGGTCATGTTTTATTTTTTTTTTATCAACATAAAGAGGAAACAGACTTCGGAGGGAAGTAAAAATTACAGAAAAATTAAGTTAATTAAGAACTAAGTTTTTTTTAAAATATGACCATTCAAAATAATAATACTAGCAATACTAAATCAAAAGGCGCGAAAGTTTCTGTGTGGCGTGTTCAGCCGTTGTCATTCTTTTACTGTCAAACGTAAGATCGGGAAGGTCCGCCGGTCTTTTTGTAAATCATTTCCTACAATTATTTTATTGTGTCTATACTTGTACTGATCTTACATATCTTTTACTGAAGCTTTAAAAGTGTAAATAATACTAAATACTCTTTAAAATATTTTAATTTTTACTCTCCATTTATATACAAAATGTCTGGACGCGGTGGTGGCGGTAAGTTTTTTCGAGCCTTTAAAATAATCCACTTAATGTAAAACCAATATATTAATTTTCTAATGTATAAATCATGATCTATTCTTACTAAAATATTTAGTTTTACCGAGTGGTTGTGTTAGTTTTGCACTTAATCACTCGATGCCGGCATATAGATTTTATGGTTAAGAAAATTGATACACGTAACGAAACAAATGAATAACGCTTTTTGTTTTTTTTTTAAATTTATTTATTTTGTAAGTTTGTAATTATTTACCCTATATTATTCTCGTTTCTTGTCAATAGTTTGAGATTATTTCCGTTTTATTTGATTTCTCAACCCGTCATGTAGAATTTGGACAATTTTGTCCGCGTGAAAATAATGTCATTTTCGAAGTTAGTTCTGGTACAAGGGACTTAAAATATTGAAAAAAATAATAATAAAAGAGAACAAGCATTTATGTGTATATCTGAGAAAAATCTATTTGTTTAGATTCCTTTAGTTAAGTCAATATAGATTTTAATAAATATTGGTATTTACCAAATAAAAATAAAAATTTAAATGGATTGATATTACCATAAAGTGACTGCCGAATCACCAATGAAGTTTTTTTTAATTTTTCATGTAACTTGACTAACTAACCATCACACCGCCTCACTGTAGGGGTAGGCAGAGAGAATAGAACGCCATACCACCCTGTCTGCAAACATTCTTCGCCTCTTTCGCATTCATGCATCACCTCATATGTACCCGCCGATTATTTCGACTCATGACCTGGCCGCTTTCAAGTATACAACATACACGATTGTGTCAGGTTTCCTCGGTCTTTCTCTGCTTCTTTGTAACTTTACAGATAAGTTTAATTTACAAAATAATTAGGGTTATTTTATGGCATATCAATGTGGATATGAATATCGCTCACTCCTTTCAAGAATGTCATAAATAAAAAAAAACTTGATTTTTCAGGAGAACGTTTTTAAAGTGTAAAAATATAATACAATGTATTAAAAATAAATATCAAGCCACTTATTGAACTTTTTACTGTGCAACAGATCTTTTTAGGTAAAACCTGAAGGATTTTCTCCATTTGAAAAATATTTAGTATATTTAAAACAATATTTAAACAATACCTTTTCTTGAAAATGCAAAAACAACACTTTCTGCCCTGTAGCGGGTAAATATTGAGTTAAAAATAAGCCTCATTTGCTGGCATATAATACATTTTCCGGGCATTCCGAAAACATGCACAACTGAAAATTGATGATTTTTGATTTATGATGTTCTTGAAAGGAGTGAGCGATAAGTTAACTCTTTACCTCGTTGGCAGTCAATCTGGTTCACCCTTGATAATGCCCAACGTGTGTTTGGTACACAATTTGTACTGAGCACGGTACCGAGATTAAAAACTTAAATTTCTTTGGACCTGGTGTTGATATCGTAGTGAAATTTTACCCAAACATAGGTAATTCTTCATTCTTATACGCGGCGTCTTCGTTCGCACAAGACTGTAGAAAATTGCACTGGGGTTGGTTTCTTCTGCGGCGCGGGGAGGGCAAGTCCGGACGGTAGCGATGTTGTAAGTACTGTGGGGTCAGTCAACTTGAGGATCGAATAATAGCAATCGCCGATACTTACAGAACATTTCTCAGAACGCGCAACTAAGCAAAATGCATTATACACGTGGAACGATGGCATAACGTAGGCATTTCAGCAGATGTGCTGAAATTCGGAATTTGCATTCAGACAATGAAACAATGGAACAATGCCTTCCCGAATCATATATTTCAATTTCAATTTTCAATTTTTCAATTTTTCAATTTATTCAATAATTAATATATACATTACAAACAAACATTTAAGGCGTATACATTAAAAAAACAAATTAAAAATTACGCAAGAAGACTCTTGTTAAATGTGTAGAAGAATCTCGCTTCGGAAAACTCCTTCGGACACATGGAACAGATCAATATCCAATGTGATATTGTTCAACATAGCGGTAGCTCTTCCTACAGGCATAACCATCGGCAGGTTGTATAGGTGTATAGGAATGTGAAACAATCTATGCCGACGCTGTCTTAGGTAACTATCGGGAACATACAGACCAATGCTCTGGATAATTTCAGGATTATTGATCATACCGCGCAACAATCGATAAAAATGCGTAATCAAATACACATTCCTTCTAGTCTCTAAACTATTGTAGCCAAGCATACCCTGGAGAAACTGGGTCGGGTAGAGCCAAGGATAAGAGCCAAGGATAATATAAATAGGATAATATAAAAGGGGTATAGCCCATGCATCCACATCTCATTCCTCCACCGGGAGCAAGACTAGCGATATCTCATTTCCCCCTTGAGAGAGCGACCAGCATCATCACACAGCTCTTCCGACGACATCACGAGACTTCCACCTCAGTTCTATACTAGCAATGTGACTACTACGATCCCCCGTTATAACCTCGTTGTAGACCTCTACGAACAGCCCCTTCCTCGGCCTCGGAACTCTTATACTCCGTGAACTCGGGAACAATACACAACCACACTGGTTTCTCTGTCCTCACCACACTCATCATCCGGAGCTGAAGTACCATTGAAAGCTCTCCCAACCGCGTTCCTGGATCTGATACAGAAGCATCTAGGCTTCCTGACAGACTTCCCTTGCAAAGCAATTTTATTTTATGGACTAAGTTGCGCAAATTATTAGATAATTCAAACAAAATTTTATCCCGATTGTACTGTGAATTCAGATTTAATAGCTTTTAATGTTCCTGTCACTGCCAATCTAAATATGTAAATACAAGTTTGTAAAACCACTAAGTTTCTAGAAGTACCCCTGTAGGCAGTTTATTTATTTAATTAGAGGAATACCCTGCAAAGCCTCTATTTTTAGAGGCTTGTCTGCAGGTAGGATAGTAAGGATAGGGAAGGTAAATGTAAAAAAATATGTCACAAACACCAAAACCAATTGAAAATAAATCTTTTTTGAATTAGTCTTTACTTGGCTTGATCGAACTCTCAATGTCAGTTCCGCATTCGAGCGTCTACCCAACTACGCCATAGCGCCCATCGTGAAAGGGATTAGTAGTTAGTTTGTTCAGTTAGTCAGGTAGATTTGATTCCAACCCGACGTTGGCCGGTACACAGACGCCTCCACAACCCCGATAACAAGTAGAATGCGTAGGTTAGACCCTGTTGGAGGGTCTTTGAAATGTGGGTTAAATAAATGTGAATTGAAGAGTGGATTGTTGGTTAACTTGCAGGTAAATCGAAGGCCAAGGCGAAGTCTCGCAGCAACCGCGCGGGGCTGCAGTTCCCGGTGGGGCGCATCCACCGCCTGCTGCGGAAGGGCAACTACGCGGAGCGCGTGGGGGCCGGCGCGCCCGTGTACCTGGGCGCCGTGCTGGAGTACCTGGTGGCCGAGGTGCTGGAGCTGGCCGGGAACGCCGCCAGGGATAATAAAAAGTCTAGGTTTGTGCGCTTCTCCCAGTGACCTTGGGTTTTTAACATATCAACATGGTTAAAGAAGAATATGGAAGTCTGGTTTTACTAATAAGGCTTACGATCTGTCATAGACTGGTTAAGTGATCCTGTCCTGACATACACTCCTCGCCTTCATATCCAGACATCTAGTCATACATGCCCTCTGATTACGCAGATTTTTGACACCACCAGATTTTAGGTTCTTATTGATCTGATTGTGACTGTGAATTCTTTTTTGGTCGTCCTCGTTCTGTTTTCTTGCTCACATTCGCCACATATATTTTCATTGTAATTCCCTCGTTATCCATTCGCTCCACATGTCCATACCACCGTAAAGAACTCTTCCTGATCTTTTCAATTACTCCTTGTTCAGCCTTACATTCCTTTTTTATATCTTATAAGATATAAGTAAATAATATAAAATACAAAAAAGGTAGGTAAGTGTAAGTACATAACTCTGCTCACCCAGAACACGTCTACCACTCTCAAAAGCAAAATGATTCTGATTCCCTCCGTGTCTTAAATTCATGTCCCGACATGTACGGATGATTAATTACCTTTGTTGTTGGAAAATATAGGGCGCAACACATATTTGAAGGACGTATTCATATGTCCTATCCGTACCCGATATTGTTAACGTTTAACGTATTTATACGTCTTGCCCAGTTAACAGGTTAATGATTTTTTTTCTTCCAGGATTTGCCCGCGCCACGTGCAGTTGGCCGTGAGGAACGACGAGGAACTAAACAAGCTGCTGACGGGAGTCACCATAGCGGAGGGCGGCGTCCTTCCCAACATCAACGCCATCCTGTTGCCCAAGAAGACTAACACGAAAACCACCACGGCGTCAGGGAAGCCCCTTTCCCAAGAATATTAAATCATATAATCACCGCAATTATGCAAGTGCACTCTGACCTCACTCTGCGACCAACTTACATTGCACTAACTTGGCCATAATAGTGATAGGTCTCGATAAAAATATGTAGGTACCCATAGACTTACTGCCTTGATCCGTATAAGGGTCTATTCTCAAAGCCTTCCGTTTAATTATAATGTACGATGAAAGTTTAAAGTTTTTTAAGTTCACGGAGAAATGTGTACGTACCCAAAAACTCACTGCCTTGATCCGTATATGGGTCTATTCTCAAAGCCTTCCGTTAAATTCTGAAGTACGATGAATGTTTGAAGTTTTTTTTTCCGACATTTTTGAGCCAAACTGCACTTTATATAAGAATGAAACAACAACTAAATAGCTTTATAGTTTTTTTTTCTTATTTATTTATTTATTTAATCAGGGGCAGAGTTTTGCCATTACCAACATTGTGAGGTTGGTGATGATGTCAGTCTGATGATCAAATAAGGTAAAACTTTAAATAAGGTTCACTAGAGACATCTATTGGTGAGATGAAAATAAGCTTTTTACTAAGCAGAAACTCTTTTATTAGTATGTGAGGTACCTTACATACTAATAAAAGAGTTTCCGTTCCATAAAATGTTTCTTTTCATCTCACCAATAGATGTCTCTAGTGAAGTTCTAGTGATTCAAGAATAATGTTTTAAAATTGGTTCATATATATAGAACTTCCAAGAATTTGAGTAGTGTGGTTGTCAATAATGGGTAGAATTGGTGCATTGTACACGTGTGTAAAGTGATCACTTAAAACAGCCTATGACGGTCGTCAGCCCCGTAAATGCCCCAGACTTCCATATTCTTCTTCATCTTTGATGAGATGTCAAAAAATAATATGAAAATAACTCCTGTATTTGGAGATAATCCAGATTTTGGACACACTCAAAATGTTGCTTTTAAAAGGTAATTAGTTTTTGTTTTATAGTTATGATCAAAGTTGAATAAATCGGATACTTTTATCTTGTGTTTTTTCCTAGCTAAAATCACACTTTTCTCTAGCTTGTTGGCGCGTGGATAGGATTTAAAATCTGTGGCAAAAAACAGCGACCTTCTTCTGTTCATCATCTTGTAGAAACAACATTCTTTCTAGACATATTTCACAAAACTGCTCTTTTATGAGGAATTGTCCTTCAAAAAAATAAATAGAAATCTATCCGCACTCAAATACATTTCACGTGTCATGTTGTATTTGTGTATTTTCATCACCGTCATATTAGAACGAAACAACAAACCATTGCACCCCTATTAGAGTAAGCGAAACATGACATTGTCACTTCCATATTTTCTGTTTTAATATAGTAAACTTTGCATCGTTAACATTGTGGTATGGTAATATAACACTTACCTTACCATTCATCGTTCACTTTGGTATTACGCAAAGTGAAGGATGAATGACAAGGAGAGTGTTTGTTTCAAATCACTATTGTTACTTAATCTTAAATATTTTTGTCACTTAATTATAATGTTGACCGGTTTCAAAGTCAAAGAGCCTCTTCCTTAAGACTAATTAATGTATAGTGATTTTAAGCAAACTCGTTTTGTATATCAGTTATAAAATCGAAAATACAAACTTACTGCTTCTAATATTGTGTATATATAATAAAGAATTTAATATTTTTTTAATTCAATTAAGGATTTTTTAAAACAAAATACATCTTCTAACATTTATCTGCGCCCAATGGTGCATAGGGCACTGTTGTCATAATCATGAATTCATGAAGGTGAGGTGATCGGTCCTGCGCTTTAGATACCTCTTCAGGGTAAATTTAAATAAATATTACAATAAAAATCACTGGTATTTGTTGCGAATCACACCTGGGACCACCAGCTCGGTAGCCTAACATGTTAATCACCACACTACGGAGGCGGACAGACACATTGGCCGAAATTAGTTTAAATTTGGATGAATTATTGTGACTAGAGAAAGAAAAATCCAATTTGTCGTTTCGTTTTTAAAGGTAATATTCCTCAATTTCTTTATTTTTCTGTTTTTTTTTGTATTTTATATTATAAGGGGGATGTATATAAAAAATAAATGTGCCTGATTTTTATAATTATAATATTTTTTTGCTGTTTTTTTTTGTTTTTCATTTTAGCGTTATTATTATATTACTACACTTTGGATAATTTAAATAGCGCCATTTTCTTAAAATACTAACTCAAGAGCTATTCCCTGTGATACGTACATTACTCGGTCAAAAGAAATTTTTATTTCAGCTTGACATAGAAAAAAAAGTCTGCCGTGTTTTGACATAGAAAAAATTTCTATGTTGTAAATGCGTAAAGTATTTTTTGGCGCACATTGGAGGTAGCGTGTTGTTGACTTTGTGAGTTCACTACACGTTGAGTTTATAAAAAAAAACTAACTAACCATCACGCCGCTTCCCCGCAGGGGTAGGCAGAGAGAATAGAGCGCCACACCACTCTGTCCTTGCAAACATTCTTCGCCTCTTCCACGTTCATTCATCATGTTCACGTTGAGTTTATGCTAAATTCAATCATAAATTTAGATTTTTAAAAAGACTAACTAAACGAGCAATTAATAATGATAAGAAAATGTATATCTAACATACTTAAAATGATGTGTTTTGAATTTGTCGGTTAGAATGTTGCTTTTAAGCGAAGTTGCCTTTCGTAAGTCGATAATGTTGAGATAAAGCAAATTGGTTGTGTCAGAAGTAATAAAGTAAACATCGTAAGTTTAAGTGGTCGTAAAATAAAGTAATTATCAAGTGATGACTGCACCCGTTTCCTTTTGTTTTAGCCACAAGTCAAGATAAATGTGTACATTTTTTTCATTAATTGATTGGCAGTCACTGGCTTTATCTATTCATTTTTAATTTAAGTTTTACTTGGTAAATGCCACTATTTCTTAAAATCCATTGTGACACGTGTTTCGATGCGTTCTGCATCATTTTTAATTACCGTATGTGAAGCTAAGTCAAAATTTTAGAGTTGTGTCCTTGGGACATTGAAGGATAAAGATGGAGATGTTTTTATTTTATTTTTATTTATTTATCTTTTATCAGTGAGAACTTAGACAATATGGGGGATGACTCTAAAATTTTGACCTAGCTTCACGTACAGTGTTTAAAAATGATGCGGAATGCATCGAAACTGGTGTCACAATAGATTTTAAGAAATATGTAGTGGTATTTACCAAGTACATAAAACTTAAATTGAAAATGCGTACATTTTTGTTTGAATTGAATTTTGTGGCTTGGTCAATATCTCATAATTCTGACGAGATTGAGCAAAACGATTGCTGAGGCCATTTATGCTGAATGGGCGCTCCTAAACTTGAGGCCAGCTGCCTTTACAAATTTATTGTTTGTGTTATTTTCTGTAGATGGCCTTAATTTATGTGAATGAATTGTTTTCTTGCAATGTGGATGCATTTGCAACACCGTGCTGAATATTTTATTCTAAATGGTTAATTTTGTTTATATAATTAAAATATAACTTTGTTTTAAAATCACTAAATATTTTATTATAACTTAATTATAATGTCTACCGGTTAGCTTCGAAACCGGTAGACATTATAAATCAGTTACATTAAAATATTTATAGTGATTTTAAAACAAAGTTTTATTTTAATTATAAAATGGAAAATCACAAAGTTAGTGCTTCAAAGAACTTTTTGTTGTTGTTTATGTTTCATGTTTAAAATATTATGAATATTCAATTTTAAACATTTAACTTGCCTCAATGATAAATGTAGGTTTAAAATGGTGTATCTTATTATGTAATAAAATAAACTTTTAATATCCAAACATGTTTCATTTTTTCCCAAACATATTTTTTTACAACATTTTGAGTGTGTCTGAATACGTGTTTGCAAATCTGAATTTCTCTGCTTAGGAGTTATTCTAGCATCTTAACTAACATAAATGAAGAAGAATATGGAAGTCTGACAGACCATATCGCTCACTCCTTTCAACGTCATAAATAAAAAAAAACTTGATTTTTCAGGAGATCGTTTTCAAAGTTTAAAAATGTATTAAAAATAAATATCAAGCCACTTATTGAACTTTTTACTGTGCAACAGATCTTTTTAGGTAAAACCTGAATGTTTTTTCTACATTTGAAAAATATTAAGTTTATTTTTAAAAATAATTAAACAATACCTTTTCTTCAAAATGCAAAAACAACACTTTCTGCCCTGTAGCGGGTAAATATTAAGTTAAAAATATGCCGCTTTTGCTGGGATAATACATTTTCTGGGCATTCTGAAAGCATGCATAACTGAAAATTGACGATTTTTGATATATGACGTTCTCGAAAGGAGTAAGCGATATGTTGTAAAGACAACAGGTGGAGCCGTGTTGCAGGAGCCTGGGAGTTATTTTTACAACTTAACATAAATGAAGAAGAATATGGAAGTCTGACAGATTATATGTTGTAAAGACAACAGCTGGGGGCGTGTTGCAGGAGCCTGGGTGAGGACCTATCCAACATCGGATCCGTGATAGTTCATAAGGAACTCTCACGAGAGGTGGTATCATACGTTATAAAACTAGTGAAGGATATTGGTACCATAAACCAAGCTAGGACACAGAATGCAGAACCCTCTTCTAGTGGAACGGAAGGTCTGTTGATGAGAGTCAACATTCCGGCTTCTCCTGAGGAGATTTACGTGGTTTCGTCCCAGCAATGAACAAGTGCTGAGAAGTTCCTGATCGGCCCATACTAGATTATCCTTCCTGTTCCCAACACAGATTGATCCAATAATGGTCACAAAAATCCAATAATTGATCTATAAACCTTGTGCATAAAAAGAAAGGTAAATAATAAATACAGTTCTCATTTAAAAAAAAAATACCCTGGTACCTGAAGCGTAGGACTGGTCATCTTGCCTTCATGTAATAGACAATCAAATTAATATTGCATTAATTTTATGCAGTGCCCTATGCAACATTGCGTGAGGATAAGAGTCAGTAGTAGTATATTTTTGTGGGAACACTGCTATGTATTATATATTTATAGTCGATTTACACACTTGTTAAAAAGCTTTAAAGGAAATCGCAAAGCCTTTATTTTTAGAGGTATTTTTGCTGAATCCGAGAGTTCTAGGGGGATGTTGCGTAAGGGAACATTAAAATAAAAAATCACCGCCCCGAATACACTAAGAATGTGGACAAAATGTGTAAAACACCTATGTTATAATAAAAACAAGCCTATAATATTTATTATCGATCTAGAATTATAAAACAACATGTAGATCACGCAAATACGATGTTTCAATTCGTAAATGTCATCAATATTAAAAATCGCTTTCTGAATCTGAAGGGTCCACGGGGAAACTGTTGTCATAGGTACATTAAAGAGAAAAATCACCGACCTCAATATACTAAAAATGGGGACATAATGCATAAAATACCTATATAATAATCAAAATGAGGCAATAATATTTATTACAGATCTATAATATTAAAACAAATTGCAGATCTCGTTAAATGTAATGTTTAAATTTGTAAATGTCAATATTAAAAATCGTTTTCTACATCCAAAAGTTTCATGGGGAAATTGTTGTATAAGAATGTTGACGGGAATAGGGAAGGATGCAAAGAGAACAAAGATTAACTTTTAATTGAGTTTATTTAATAACAATATACGTGTTTTTCTAATCGACCGACCACTGTCGTAGATCCTATTATTCGCTCTGCGCCGCTCTCTTGCGCACCTCTGCTTGCTTACATTCGACGCCCACAGATGGCGCAATACAATTTTTTTCATTGCTTAAATCTAACAAAGAAGATAATTAAGTAAAAAATTGACCTAAATATACTAAAAATGGAGATAATATGCGTAAAATACCTAGATAATAATCAAAACAATCCTGTAATATTTATTATCGATCCATAATTATAAAACAAAATGTAGGTCACGCCAAATACGACGTTTAAATTTGTAAATGTCATCAATATCAAAAATCGTTTTGTAAATCCGAAAGTTCCAGGGGAAAGTTGTTTTTCAAGATGGCATAAAATAAGTATAAAAGTAAAAAATCACCTACCTGGGAATTGAACCCAGGAGCTCTATGACAGAAGACAAACCGGATAAAATGCGTCAAATATTTTCATATATAATAATTAAAACAAGCCTAAAATATTTGTTATCGATCTAGAATTATAAAACAAAATGTGGGTCACGCCAAATACATTGTTTAAATTTGTAAATGTCATCAATATTAAAAATCGCTTTCTGAATCCGAGAGTTCCGAAAGCTGTTTGTCTCCGAGGGCATCGGGTCCCTTCACAAAGGTGCCCGAAGCACCCTACACTCGTCGAGGGCTGTTCACGAAGGGCTCCATCTTGGGCTTTGATCTCCGATACGAGAGGCGGCGCGATGGCGCGAGACGATGGAAATTGTTACTCTTATTTGGAAACTTTACAAATTTGATAAAGCGCGTTCCGGAAGGACCGAAAGCTGAAAAATGTCAATAAAACACTTAATATTAAATTATTAGATTTTAAAATAAAGGCAAACATACGGATGTAAAGCATGTCGTCTAAAGAAAGATGAAAGTAGACTGAATGCAGTCTAAATAAGACTGTACGAGTCTAATCACATAAATGTTCGAATGGTGATATAAGGAAATAATGCGCATTATCGATAAAATTAAGAAAGGTTGATGAAATGGTTTGGGCATGTGAATCGAATGTGTGAAAAAAGAACGTCAAAACTAATTTTTGAGACGAATGTGGTTGGTAATATAAGCAGAGGAAGATCGAGGAAAACTTGTCATGATCAGGTATTTCAAATACTTGAAAGTGGTCAGGTCAGTCGGAATAGTCGGCGGGTATAAGAGGAAACGCATTAATATGGAAGATTGTTTACAAAGACAGCTTGGTGTGGCATTCTATTCTCTCTGTCTACCTCTGAAAAAGGTGTTTATGTACAGACTAAAACATCTATGCGTAAAAATTATTAAATATGTACGTTACATAATATTGCGTTATTATTTTTTAACGAAAATACATGCACAGTAAAGCCATTTGAAATCCTGTGTTGGGTCTAGAGTCTTGAGAGATCTGAAGTGTCCGAGGTCAAGTTCAAAAGTGGGGAGTGTTTCTCCCTTTGATTAAAACGTTGAAAGGTCAATCGATGGGGTAAAAGGGAGGTGAAAAAGGTTCTCCATCCCGTCCTACATAAATCAAACCACTCGTCTTGGCAACATGGGAGGTTCAAAACAGTCTCAGCTGGATACAGGGAGAGACGAGACTCGGGAGAGATATATACGTACAGATGAGGTTAAGACGAAATAAACACGAGATAAAGATAGGTTGTAAGGTACGACAGAGCATAATTCGTAGGTAAACGAAATAAAGATGATATTTAAATTTGTTTCAAAAACGCAAAAATAAACAAAAAACGTTAGAGTGTCAGAAATGAAGACTCTAAGAAGCATATCTGACACAAGTTTACGAGGTAAAATAAAAACACCAGATAAATATGAGTCGTGAGTCACACGTCCTTGCAGCATTAGCGATAATTCCTCAAATTTAATTTTTGGTGGCACTGAAATTTTCAAAAAGCATATCTACGAAATATACCTTATAAGAAACACCAGGATAAGAGAAATATGCGAGATCGAAGAAGTCATTAGGTGGGGAAGGCAACGAAGAAGACAATGGTATGCGCATGTGAGGAGAATGGACTCCTCCACACTACACTGTACAGCCAATTCAAGGTTGATGACTCCCGGGCAGGCTACTAAAGAGATGGATCGACAGCTGGGAATCGACATCGCAGGAGGCTAATCCCTCTAAATAACAGGGCACAAGGTCTAACCAAGAAGAAGTAGAATAATTAATTTTAATCAACGAGATTTTAGTCTACCGGTCTCGAGGCGTATCCGTCTCTTCGTCAGGACAATTACTACACCAGTATGCAAACAATACTACACGTTAGATGTTCAAATAGCGATATAAGGAAAAAATGCAAGGCTGAGATATAAGCATATCTTATTTTTATATGGATTTAGAGAAAATTAATTTGCTACTTAATGAAAACTGGGCCTTAAAAACAGACCACAAGACATACATCAAGAAGAAGAAGTGTCGGGTTGTGGTCCCGTGGTTAGTGTCGCAGACTCTTGAGTCAGAGTTTCTCGGCTCGAACCCACTCTACCAGAACCTGATATCTATTTCTTATAATGAGCCGCTTCGGCTCACACAAATAGTATATAATTGAAGTATTTTTTAAAAGAATAAAAACACAAATATTTTGATTGGAATTTAAAAAAAGAAGAAGCAGAAAAAGAATTTTCCCATTTACTCTTAGCAAGTTACAGTCGCTGTTGTATGTAGTTACAGGGGCTACAAGTTCGGATTATTAAATAAAATAGTTTTTACAGCCAAAGTTGGTTTTTATTACGCGTGCTTCTTCGCGCTCACCTCTCACCCTAATCTCTATCCCCCAACATTTCGGCTGGCGGATTTAGGGGGTAGATAAAGCCTTAATATTAAATTGATGGCTTGTACTTGGAGAAACTTCTTTTCTCTACATATTGGCACTTGATATGACAGCCTTTTCTTTTATTGCGAAAACTCTCTCATAGAGGGTGGGGAGCACCTATATATTGAATATAACGTACATACTGTTTTTGATATTATCAGAGAATAACGCGATATTTTGACTCTAATATAATTACAATTTCTAGGCATGTATTGGCTGAATTTAACAGATCAGTAACATTATGTTATACACATATACGAGTAATACAAAACAAGCCCGGAAGAAAGACGGGAGGGAGGAAAATGGGTAAGGTAAAGATCAAATATCAAATCGATGACAAATTGTACGAAACGAGGGACACATTACGAAATCAATGTCGGCGGACAATGTTGAATGATCTCAACGCTGTCGAGTTAAACGTTTCAAAATTGTGGACCCGTAATTAGTGTCGCGGACTCTTAAGTCAGAGTTTCTCGGTCAATGTGCGAGTTGAATAATTTATAAAACAGCATCACATCTGCTGATTTTCAGCGTTCATCCAGAGAGTAAATTTTTAAGAAGATCGGAAAGTCTGCACAATCTATCTGTGGTCTGAAAAAATATGGCCAAGGTACCTACTTCAACAACCTTTTCTTTGAAAATAAACAGGCTTTTAAAACATTTAATATATCGCTCACTCCTTTCAACAACGTCATATATTTTTTTAAAAAAAAACTTGATTTTTCAGGGGATCGTTTTTAAAGTTTAAGAATAAAATGAAATCTATTAAAAATAAATATCAAGCCACTTATTGAACTTTTTACCATGCAACAGATCTTTTTAGGTAAAATCTGAAGATTTTTTCTCCATTTGAAAAATATTTAGTACCTACGTAAAAAAAAATAATTAAACAATACGTTTTCTTCAAAATGAAAAAAACACTTTCTGCCCTGTAGCGGGTAAATATTAAGTTAAAAACATGCCGCTTTTGCTGGGATATAGTACATTTTCTGGGCATTCCGAAAACATGCATAACTGGAATATGACGATTTTCCATATATGACGTTGTTGAAAAGGAGTGAGCGATATATCCGAATAGCCGATCGACGTTTTAGTGATATAAAAGAGGTAAAAAATTAACATTAAGTCTCGCTACTAAGAAAAATAAAGTACATAGGTTATTAGCGACTTTTTTTAAAAATACTTCCTCAAGGGCGCTTTGTATTTGTCTTTTCTTTTATTCGCCCATTAATATATTTTTCATACAATAATTCAACAGTAATGCGTGATGTGTTACGCTCTTTGATGTTGCTGCAAAGTTTCGTCAAAATAGAAAACCAATGTTTGCCATGTCGACACTGCTGCTCCACTCCGTCTGTATGCAATTCGAACGGGCCAACTTCTCAGTTTGCAAGCGAGCCGCCGTAACACGTACCAACTCCACTTGGATTGCGAACTTAGTTCATCATTATTTGTTAGCGTAATATCATAACTTTCTGATATTTACGTGCCATCAGCAATGGTAGCCCGCATTACCGTAACGTTAAACATATTATAATAATACCTGCATGCTGGGGTTGGTAAATTTTAGACAAAGTTTACCACATTTTGAGTTTGTCAAAATACTTGTTGAGCTTTATTTTTATTTTTTTATTATAGAATGGCGTTTCACATGTAATACAATGCATTTGCCAATGTCAAGTTAATTGAATTCTTAAATATAAAATATGATAGACTATAAATTATAAAGAAAAACTATAAATTTATTCCATTTAATTTCAGAAAAACAACTAACAGTCTGTACATAATTGGGTTCCTGCTCGCCAGGATGAGATGGATATCTGTAGGGAGGGTAATAAGCGTACCAGAGATTTAAAAAAAATGGCATTTGGTCAACTTGTTGAGCTTATGAAAGGACGAAAAACCTGTAAATACCCATATTTTTTAAATCTATGTTGAGATGTCAAAAATATACAATAACTCCTAAGTGACGTATTGAAAACACTTTAAAAAAAAAAAATTATTATGTTAATTTTTTTTTATTAACATAAATTGTAAACATTTATATCACAATTTTAAACACAATTTTTTCGGTATTTACAGACCTTATGACGGGTCGTAAGGTCTGTAAATACCATGGCTTTCATATTTTTCTTAATCTATGTTGAGATGTCAACATGTATGAAAAAGCTTATCATAAATTAATAACGGGGGTGGGTAGATCTGTCTTATTTGATTGCATGTCATAAATAATTTACTTTTCATATAATTTCTAATTCAGTATTGTAATATGTGCCCTCCGTGAAAAATTCACTGAAGGTGTTATTGCAAATTATAATTTATGTTTATAAGTATGATGAAAAAAAAAAGTATTAAGAATTTCATTAATTGATTCGGCAGTCACTTAGCGGTAAAATCTATGAATTTTTAATTAAATTTTTACTTGGTAAGTACCACTATTTCGGATGCGGAATGCATCGATGCCACAGTGGATTTTAATAAATAGTGATGTTTACCTAGTAAAACTTAAATTAAACATATTTAGAAACTTCTTTTGAAACTTAATAAAATGAAATCGAGTACAGGGATACCAATAAATATAGGGATAAAGCTTTCTGTCAACAAAAGAGCTTTTTCGCAGTACGAGTATACCCAATACACGGAGCTTCGAATCGCTTTAGGCGGAAGCGTTCATCAACTTTATCGTCCTATCGCGGGGTCGAAGAAAATCCTCTGTGCGATCCTTTCCCCCCTTTCCGTACACTTCATATCCTGTATTCGATATCCTCACAAGAGGAAAATCGAATAATCTGTATGAGAAAATTTCTATTGCGATATGCTAGCGTTTCCTTTCTACACACAATAATTTTGACTGATTATTATTGAAATATGTACATTTTAAAGTAAAATTTTGAGTTTCAAAATGTAAATGAAAAATTCCAAGTACTTTAAAGTAAGTACTTCTAATGTAAATACAGTAGAAGTTCGATGTAACAAGCCACAATAAAACGAAATCCTTGATGTAAGGATTTTTAAAAAATCCTCTTGAACTAGTCATAGAGGGTTTTGTGCACTACACGGAATTAAACCGTCCGGCAGTCCGGTTTTTTTTAAAAAAAAATCGACTACGACAGTTTGGCGTGATCAAATTTACGCGCACCGTGATCACGCACCGGTCAAGAAAGACGTCCAAAAGCACAAGCTAATCTAAGCCAATCATCCGGTTTATCATACAAACCGGACTGCCGCACGGTAAAATTCCAGTAGTGCACAAACGCCCACGGTATTCAATGAAAAATATACCTCTAAACTAACTAACTAACTAACCATCACGCCGCTTCCCCGCATGGGTAGGCAGAGAGAGTAGAACGCCTCACCACTCTGTCTTTGCAAACATTCTTCGCCTCTTCCACGTTCATGCATCTCCTCATACATACCCGCCGATTGTTACGACTCCTAACCTGACCACTTTCAAGTATTTGGCATACCTGATCGTGACATGTTTTTCTCAGTCTTCCTCTGCTCCTTTTTCCAATTACATTCGCCTCATAAATTTGTTTTACCGTTATACCTCTATATAACTAATAAAGCATGTTGACAAACCGTCATGTAACGAAAGAAAGTAACTTCACATATTACCATACTATCCATTAGTTACATACTAAAATTACACATAACCAACCTGCACTAAGGATTGCAAAAGGATGCACTAAAGGTCGAAGTCTAATATGCACTAACAGTGCATGTTGTTCTGCAATCCTATACATGTTGGTCCTCGGGTTGATTTTTTAAATAATTTATCAGTCTTTAAACGAAGTAATATTCCAAAAAGTTCGATATAAAAAGGTCAATATAACGGGTTCTTAGCCATCCAAACCTCGATATAACGAATCACTGAAATTCATAATGAAATTGAAAAGATATTAACACAATTGACTGCCGAATCAATCAATTAACATGTTTATTTTTATTGGATAGTAAATATAGTTAGCATTAAAGATCTAGATATGTATTAGCACAAAAGCATGATATAATTGAGCAATCGCTACCTGTAGCTTCTGTGTACGTACATATTTTGCTAGAAATAATCATGCTCATTTTGAGCATGTTCAAAAACCGACAGTTATTGGATTTTCGAGCATACTACCTCGAGCTTGCTACCTCGAGCATGCTACCTGAGCGCATCTGAACAGGTTTGCTCTTAGAGTATGCTAGTATCGATACAAATAAAAAAACACGCTTATTTCCAGCAAATGTATACATCTAGAGAGCATGCTCGTCTTAAGCTTTGCTCATAAGTATGCTTTTTTAGTGGCATATGTCTCTGGCATATATTTTCCCAGTAAAACTATTACGTATACTAAAATAGTTTGTACAGTACGCATTTGTGTTTAAGGCATAGTTTCCGTACATGTTTTGTAAGTCATGTGTGTCTCTGCGGTCGCGGAATACCCGCTTAGTGCAAAGTCGGCAATAAATTCAATTTAGCCGGGATGAAGTTTACATAAAAAGCCTAAAACCTTCCCCTAAAACCACCCCGCAGGAACTAGGAGTAAAGTAATATAAGTAAGGCTTTAGTGACGCAGAATTCGGTTCGTGAGAGGCTACAACTTTTTGGTTGGCGTACACAGCCCTAAATAGAAAATATCAATGAAAAAGAGATTTGTTCCATGTTTATGGTATATACTTATAATTTTCCACTATTTGAAATTCAGAGCAGTACAGATTAAAGAGCTTTTACAGATTGTTATCTTTTAAAAAATATTTCAAAAAATACAAAATAAAAGAGTAATCTAGAGTCTAATGAAGACCCAACATTTTAAATGTGTCCAAATACTATATGTGAATTAACAAAACTGGGTTTTCTCGACATAGAAGTTATTTTTACATTTATAGATTTGGTGTTTGATTTTTAGAGTACGCTAAATTGTATTTTATCATTAAAATAAAATTGTTTCATTACTGTGAAAATATCATAACAAGGCGAAACAATTGTCACAAATTTTATTTTTATGTGTTATTTTTTAATAATAAAATACAATTTCGTAGACTCTAAAAATGGGTGTTTGATTTTAATTTATTTTAAAGTTATTTTTACATTTTGACAACACAATATAGATGAATAAGAAGAATATGAAAGTCTGGGAGTTTACAAGGCTTATGACCTGACAAAAACTGGTTAAGTGATCACTTTACGCACGTGCAATATCCATCATTCTACTCATGACAAGCACACTAATCAAATTAATAGAAATTTTACATATATGTTTCACATATCGCTCACTCCTTTCAACAACGTCATATATCAAAAATCGTCTATTATTAGTTGTCAGTTGTGCATGTTTTCTGAATGGGAAAATGTACTATATCCCACCAAAAGCGGCATATTTTTCACTTAATATTTACCCGCTACAGGGCAGAAAGTGTTGTTTTTGAATAAAAGGGTATTGTTTTTTGTAATATACTAAATATTTTTCAAATGGAGAAAAAAATATTTTGGTTTTACCTAAAAAGATCTGTTGCACAGTAGAAAGTTCAATTTAATTTTAAAACATTTTATTATTTTTTTTTAAATTTGCTTGATATTTATTTTTAAAACATTTTATTATATTTTTAAAATTTGAAAACAATCTCCAGAAAAATCAATTTTTTTATTTATGACGTTGTTGAAAGAAGTGAGCGATTCTCACGCCACTTTATGTGTGAGTTGGCAGCAGTATTTATGGTTGATTTTTAAAGGTTTTGTTTATCATAGACCTTTTTATTTAAATGTATGTAGGTACCGAATTATTTAACATAATGAAAGCCTCCTGAAAACATGATTTAAAAATTTTACGCAGCTCATTATTTTTCACCATTTATTTTATTTACAACATTTGAAGTGTGTGCAAATAGAGAAACCAAGATTTTCTAAAAAACAAGAAATTCGAAAACTCCTTTCAAGAACGTCATAAATCAAAAAACTTGATTTTTCAGGAGAACGTTTTTAAAGTTTAAAATTATAACACATTTTATTAAAAATAAATATCAAGCCACTTATTGAACTTTTTACTACGCAACAGATATTTTTAGGTAAAACCTGAAGGTTTTTTCTCCATTTGAAAAATATTTAGTTTATTTAAAAAAATATATTAAACAATACCTTTTCTACAAAATGCAAAAACAACATTTTCTGCCCTGTAGCAGGTAAATATAAAGTTTAAAATTTGCCTCTTTTGCTGGGATATAGTATATTTTCTGGGCATTTCGAAAAAATGTATAACTGAAAATTGACGATTTTTGATTTATGACGTTCTTGAAAGGAGTGAGCGAAGTGTTTGGACTCACCTAAAATGTTGTAGAGAAATATTTCATTCTTGTCCAATCTTACCCAAAGTTCCAACTCACCCAAAGTTACGTTTATTTAATATAATCAAAATACATCGAATTCTTATCAGCATGGATATAAGAATATATATAATGCTAATGAATTGGGCAGAGCGCTACGAGATATCGAAGAGAAATAATTTATGACCAAGCCATCTGTCCGTTATATTAAAAATATGCAAAACAAATGGAAGCTTGGATTGGGAATTTTTTACGATACAAATCAAGCGAAACGGGCCATACATTAGACGATATTTATTATATGAACTTTGTGACGTACCGCTGGATTTTAATAGCAAACAAAATTCAAGAAAAATATTCTGTTTTTATCTGTGAAAATACGCATGTTAATGTATATTGAAACTAATTAACTAAGTAGCTAACCATCACACAGCTTTCCAGCGGGGTAGGCAATATTTTTAATTTTTAAATATGTAATTAAATAACGATTAAATTAATAAATAAACAAACTTATTGAATATTTTCTATGTAAGATTCCGTCTTGGAATTTAATTACTATTTTCACTCAAATTTTGAGTGCAACCAAATACTTGTTCACAAATTCGTTTTTTCCATTAAGATGTTATTTTATAAAACGTGAACATGAAATTTAAACTCACTCAAAATGTTGTATATAAAATAATTGGTCAAATTACAAGCTGTATAAAAATTAAAAATCATGCTTTTGGGCGTTTCTCAGTATGTAAAAATAATCCGGGGTTCGGATCTTGCATGCATCCAAATAAAAGGGTGTCTGCTAAATAAAAGCTTTCACAATCCAACATAGATGGCCGTTGTGAACTCATATGTACTGTGTCATGAGATTAATGATATATCTATGAGTTACAAAATTTTCAGTTGTGTGGATGTCAATATTGGCTAGAATGGTGAATGTTGCACATGTCACTCACTCCTTTCAACAACATCATATATAAAAAACTCGATTTTTCAGGAGATCGTTTTTAATGTTTACGAAGAAAATAAAATGTATTTAAAATAAATATCAAGTCACTTATTGAACATCTTACTGTGCAACAGATCTTTTTAGGTAAACCCTGTATGTTTTTTCTTCATTTGAAAAATATTTAGGATATTTAAAAAATTAATTAATCGATACCTTTTCTTCAAAATGCAAGAACAATACTTTTTGCCCTGTAGCGGGTAAATATTACGTTAAAAATATGCCACTTTTGCTGGGATATAGTAGGTACATTTTCTGGGCATTCCGAAAACATGCACAACTGAAAATTGACAATTTTTGATAGATTTATATTATCCACTGACATTTCGTGATGGAATTGCATTTTTAATATATTATTAGATTAAAACCAATATTTTTAGCTTTTCCACTTTATTTTTATTTGACCAGCGACCGGGTTTCGTCGTTACCGACCAGTCTGATGATGTCGGTAACGACGAAACCCGGTCGCTGGTCAAATAAAAATAAAGTGGAAAAGCTAAAAATATTGGTTTTAATCTAATAATATATTGACAATTTTTGATATTTGATATTGTTGAAAGGAGTGAGCGATGTGTAAAATGATAATTTAACCACCCTTGACATACTCGTAGCCCTGTAAATACCAAGACTTTCATATTCTTAAAATTTGTTGCGACACGTGTTACAAGGCAAAGTCTAAATTTTAGAGTTGTGTCCTTGGGACGTTGAAGGATGAATCTGTATCTTCTTTTTATTTATTCATTATTTTTCATCAGTAGAAACGTAGACAATAGCGTTGAGGCCTTACTGATTGTCATATTGTTAATTATGGGCTTATTTTTATTTATATTTTAATAAATCTCTGTTCATTCAAAATGTTGACTTAGTGACTTTTCGTAGTAATTCCATATTGTTTTTCATCTTAGTTGAGATGTCAATCAATAATCTTATTTCCCTTTTTGTATACATAAACTCAAAATACCGACAAATATAAAAATTACTATTCTCAATGGTGTCTGCAGAGATTCTAATTGTAAAAACTTATGTTCTGTTTTATATCCAAAAAAAGAAATAAAATACCTAGGTGTAATAATAGACCAACACTTGAAATACCATAGTCACATTAGTGAACTAGTAAAACGAATAAGAAAATGTATATATATATATATATTTATTAGAATTCGAAACATACTGAACATCGACAACCTAAAAAGAGTTTACTATGCTATCGTACACTCACTACTACAGTATGGCATTGTTGGATGGGGAGGCTCATACAACAACATACTGAACTCTGTGAAAATAGTACAGAAAACAATAATTATTTTTATTTTGAAAAAAAAAACATATCCAACAAAATTATTATTAACAAAATTTCAAGTCCCAAACATAGAAACCATTAAAAAAAACGCAATTTTATAAATACTAAAAGGTAACATATATTTGAATTTCAAAAAAGTTTATCTTCGAGATTTTTTAATGATTTATCAACTCCAAATTGCAATACTAAGCAATTTCAACAAAACTTCAAATATTTAAGAATTAAATATTTCAATAAACTCCCTAAAGAAATTAATAAAATAGAAGATATAAAAATTCTTAAGAAAAAATTAATGCCCATTACAAATAAATCTTGAAGAAATATAATATAAAAAAAAACTATTATACCATTAATTATATAAAACATTAAACCATGAATGTAAGTCCCTCTCCAAGCACAAGAGCTCAGTCTCTTTTTTGGAGAGGCACAGCGAATCTAAAACTATAAGTTTGCCATATTGCTCACTCCTTTCAAGAACGTCATAAATAAAAAATCGTCAATTTTCAGTTGCGCATGTTTTCGGAATGCCCAGAAAATGTACTATATCCGAGCAAAAGAGGCATATTTTAAACTTAATATTTACCCGCTACAGGGCAGAAAGTGTTATTTTTGCATTTTGAAGAAAAGGTATTTTTTTAAATATACTAAATATTTTTCAAATGGAGAAAAACCTTCAGGTTTTACCTAAAAAGGTCTGTTGCACAGTAAAAAGTTTAATAAGTGGCTTGATATTTATTTTTAGTACATTGTATTATATTTTTAAACTTTAAAAACGTTCTCCTGAAAAATCAAGTTTTTTGATTTATGACGTTCTTGAAAGGAGTGAGCGATATGTATAAATGTTTAAAAAATGTATTATGTTGTACTTAAAAATGTAACTATATTAAATAAATAAAATAAAAAAAGTATTTATAATCTTTTAGAGATTCTAAAACTAAATCCTTATCAAAAGTCCGATGACAGTTCATTAGTTTCCGTCGCCGGCGCTTCAGAGCGCTGCTGTTTGCTCTGTCAACAGCGGACAAAGCGTCTGAAGACGCCCGCAGAAAGGGCTGCTCGGCTCTATGCAGCCCTGGGGGGACCGCCTGCACTCGCGCCTGATGGGATGCGCGCAGGTACCCCCACACACTGCACCGCCCGCCATACCTACCTACCTTACCTCCTACACGTTATGCGCTCCTGCCATCTACTCCAGCTAGACACGTTAAGAGGTGAGAGATCAAACAACGAAATTTTTAAATCAACTAAATAACTAACCATCACGCCGCTTCCCCGCAGGGGTAGGCAGAGAGAATAGAACGCCACATCACTCTGTCCTTGCAAACATTTTTCGCCTCTTCCACGTTCACGCATCTCCTCTTACATATCTGATTGTTTCGACTCCTAACCTGACCACTTTCAAGTAATTGGCATACTTGATCGTACCAAGTTTTTCTCGGTCTTCCTCTGCTCCTTTTTCCAATTACATTCGCCCCATAAATTTGTTTTACCGTTCTTTCTTCGCTCATTCGTTCTACGTGTCCAAACCATCTCAACACACCTTTCTTAATTTTATCGATAATGCTTGTCTCAGCTTTGCATTTCTTCATAATTTCACTATTCATTTCAATTATTCAATTTAATTTATTCATTTATAATTAACATACAGATTAAAATCTAAAAATTTAAAGCGTGTAAATTAAAATACATTATAATCGAAAATAAGCAAGAATACCACTGCTAAAGTTGTTGAAGAATGCCGCTTCGGAAAACTCCTTCAGACACATGGAACAGATCAATATCCAATGAGATATTGTTCAACAGCGTTCTATTCTCTCTTCCTACCTAACAGCGTGATGTGGTAAGTTGGTGATTAATTTTAAAGAGAAAAATATTGAGCTTTTATTGAGCTAGATACATATGTGGATTTGGAGGAGGCTAGGAGTGTATCATATTCTTCTTCATCTTTGTTGAGATGTCAAAAATAACATTGAAGTAAAAGCATAAATATCTAAATGTTGAAATTTTGAACGAAGACTCCCATCTTAAGTTCAGCCAAAACTGCTTTTGGAGATTTGAATTCGCGAGAGGATACCGTATTACACGGTGCATGACACGTGCACACCTATTACACGGTGTGCTATTTGTCATTCCGTTTACACAGTGGGTTCTCTTCGCAGAAGTTATTCTGAAGAGACGAAAAAATGACTCAAAACTGAGACTCAAATGTCTGCATTTAAAGCAAATAGTCTTGCAGAGGTCTCAGTTATTCTTGAGTTGTTGCCTCTGGTTTTCATTCGCTCATGATTCCTCTTGTGAACCTGAAAAAGATGATATCTGTTCCGTGAATGTGTTTTCAACACAACAGATTCCGCTTAATCGGGACAGTCGAATTTAAGATCAAAATTTTCAGGAACTGAAATCAAACCCGGGAACTTATAACAGTTTTACGTATGATACGCTTCTTCGATTATAACATCGTTTTAAGGTTGCTATTTATTGCAATACATTGTTTTATTAGTTTTCTGTATTAAATTATTTTGTAACATATATTTATATTTTATACAGAAGCTTTAATTATTTCTTTAGAATATATGACTAAAAGTTAGTTTACTACAATATTTTATAGAGAATTCAAGGATGTAAAAAATACAATATGTGAGATAAACAGATTTTTCCTGAAACAGTTTTCTCTACCTTTATATGAATAGATGATTGAAATAATCATACATTGTAATTATTTTTTTTTTAAATCGTTGTACTTAGAAAAATTAATTTTATGTACTTTAAGCTCCAAAAACAATTCGCCATACCGTTCTCACAATTACGTTTAATTTTGTTGATTTTTCTCAAAATAATAATTTCTGAAAATATTTTTTTTGTTGTTAAAAAACTAGATATATCCGGCCACCACTGCTGTGGCTTAGTCTTGATAAATGGAAATTAATAAAATAAAATATTATAGAAAGCATACATTTCTATCATGTTTGATTGGAAAATGGTTGCGAAGCAATGAAAACATCAATAAATTGTTAAACAACAATGCAATAAAAATACTGCAAATGATAAAATACAGCAGCTATCAAGCACGCTTTTTGCCATGAGCAATGTTTAGTATTGGGTGTTGCCTTTACTTTTAACAGATAGCCCTGCCATGAATATGAAAACGTCATGTTTTTTTTAAACTATTAAAAACAGCGTTTGGATGGAACGTTGCGTTGAAACTTCAAAGAAATCAGTGAATATCTTAAGGAGTTTTAATATTTTGAACACAATACTGATTTTACTAAGTACGTTTTTAAAATAATTAATCTGATGTATCGGGAGTTGAAATCGGGGTTTTTGTGTGACGTAACGTTGATTATATTTGATTATATTATAATCTGCGAAGGGGAGATAATCTAAGTGCACATCGGAGTTAGTTAAGCCTTACAATTTCAGTTAAAACTGAGAATAATTTAATCGGAAGACTGACATTTTGTTCTTGAAGCGGGAACGAGAAAATGGGAACGGCTCTCTAATGAAATTTTACTACAAATGAGAATGAAATTTTGCATTAAGAATAATCATTATTGCGCCGTTTTCTGAATGGAATTTTCATACAATAAACCTTTAACTTAATGTAAGAAATAACTTGGAGATATTTAGAATATCCGGAAGAGGTCAGTATCGACAATCTGACATTTTCGTCAAAATGGCGGTAAATTTACTCGACTTTCAAGCCCCGAGTCTGCCCGGCGAAGGCTTTTCTACCCCGTGGCTGGCTTTCTCGATACGAGTAATTGAATTAGGGGAATCTGAACGAGGCTTTACTGTCGCCTGTCCCTTTAGTTTTGTCGCTAATTAAAACCCAATGCGACCACTCCTTATTGTTCAGAACTCCCGCCAAAGCTTTTGTAATGTCGAGAGCTTTCCGGCGCCGCCGCGAGATGGCAGGACCGGAGGGAAACGCTTTGCGGGAAATTATTATCGTCGGCTGGGATTCAACGTTTTACTGTCGTTCCTTAATTCTGACGGATTTATTCAAAATAACTTCACCAACAACTCAAAAAGAACAACAAATATACATATATATATATATATATATATATATATATATATATATATATATATATATATATATATATATATATAAATATATATATATATATATATATATATATATATATGTATATTCAAATACACTTTTAGCAGTTGGTGTCAACTTTGTATAATGTGTGCAAAGAAAGTGATTTGATGAAGCTAATGCTGAAGATTGACAAATTAAAAGTCATGGTTTTTGAAAGAGATGAATGTAGATCTGGGTGGAAAATAATACAAGAAGAAACTTTGGGACAAGTTTATTTTGTATATTTGGGAAGTACGTTCTCTAGGGATTGAAAAATATGTAGATATGAGAATGAATGCTAGGAGCAGAGTGAATGGTCATTTTCTATAACTGATTTCAGTGTACCAATTCACTCTGATCTCAGCATTCACTCTCTTTTCTTTGTCTTTATCAATCTTTCCATCCCTAGAAAACATAATTTCCAATAACATGAAGTCGTCCACCAATCTGATCCGAAAATTCCCTATTTACTATTATTTACACCCAGCTTCACGTTTATTTATTTAAAAAACCATGACATTCAATTTGTCAGTATTCATCAGCAAATCTCTTTTAATACCAGCTCCTGCAGGTCTTCTGTTATGAGGAATTTTTGGATTGGGTTTTGAATTGGCAATAGCCAATCACTAACAGCGTCTGTAACTATATGAGTCACCCCACTTTTATGACATACTTCCCACATGGGGTGGGTTGAGAATAGCTCCGATTTACTGCTATCATTCAGAAAGATACGTTTGTGTTCTCGAAGCTCTACACCCCGAGGGCAGCAAAGTTTCGAGTTACAGATGTCTAATGTTCACGAAAAGATTGTGTTTGTGTCATTGTACGATTAAAGAGATATGTTTTAACTTTCTGGAACTTTCCAACTTGATATTATAGACAATAACATGAGCACATTGTCCCACAAGTGTTTAATATCGTAAAAACATATTTTTCGAAGCTTCAACCACAGTATTTCGTAGGTTAAGAACACAGCTAAGACTACGTATCAGTAAAGTATTTATTTTATTAATTTATTTATAAAATATACATGAACATGTCTGTGTTGAAATACTTACATGCTAATGTTTGCTTGTCCGCCTCCATAGTGTAATGGTCAACACGCTACCGTTCTGGAGATCCCAAATTCGATTCCCAGAGGGGGGTGTAATAAATATAAGTGATTTTTTCACATTAATATTTATTTAATATTACCCTGGACATTTAATATTACCTGGTATCTGAAGTGACGGGCTGATAACCTTTCCTTCGTGTATTAACGATCAAGATAACACTGCGTTTATATGATGCAGTGCCCTATGCACCATTGGAGTGCGGAAAAGGGTTCGATAAAGTTTAATACATATGTAAATGTATTTTTTTATGTACAAATATACTAAAATATCAAATATGTATCTGTGTTTTTTTTTTCAGATATTTTATAGTACTTAAAAGTGTGTGATAAATTAATTTTGTCAATTTAAACTCTGACAAGTTTATAAATATGATAAAATATCATATACAATATAGTTTTTTCACATATATTTTTATCATGATAGTTTAAACGTAAATTTGTTTGACTGTTACAAGTTTCCACTTTTTGAAATTTTACAACATTTTGAGTGTGTCCAAATACTTGTTAATCCGGAGTTCAGATCTTGTATGCAAATAAATGAGTCTCTACTAAATGAAAACTTTTTTGATTCAACATACATAAATCGCTGTTGTGAACTCATATGTACTGTGTGATTAGATTGATCATATATGTAGTCTCGAAAATTTTAGTAGTGTGGTTGTCAATCATGGGTAGAATGGTAAATGTTCATAATGATCATGTGCGTAAAGTGATCACTTAACCAGCTATGACAGGTCGTAAGCTTTTTTAATCCCCAGACATCCATTTTCTTCTTCATCTTTGTTGAGATGTTAAAATGTTTTGGAATTTTTTTCGTAATTAATTTTGAAATTAATGTTTAAACATTAGACATGTGCGATATTTTTTTTCTTTCTAATTTAACCAGACTGAGCTGCAGCAGCGCGTGGCCGGGTAAAGCCAGTTTTTTTTAAAGAGAATTAAGATTTGTTTTTTTTTTATCATTTATAAAAACAATTCAATTTCACAATATATCTGTGTGCCTAAGCGGCTCATTAAAAATAAGTATCAAATAATGGTAGAGTGGGTTCGAACCCAGAAACTCTGACTCAAGAGCCCGCGACACTAACCACGGGACCACAACCCGACACAGCTGTTAATATATTTTTCATGAATGCATTTCTATGGTCATTGTGTTCGCGCCCGCCACAACCGATAACCTGTCACCAGCAATTTGTAATACGCTGTCGGTTTGGGTGTAATTTCCCGCCATTTCCCACTCCAAATTGCTGAGACGCCATTTTCAATCCCGCCAAATCATTCTCCGCTGTCGACACTGTAATTCCACGTCCACCACTGTAACTGCCCTCTGGCCACATCGCCCTGCAACGTACAAAATACAAACTGTCGTGGAAGCCATTGAATTTAATGACTTTTCAAAAATACGGACACAGTCTGCGCTGTCGCATAGTAAAGAACAATATGTCATATGCAGTCTCGTTATGTTTCCCTGGTATTTGTCTGAGGATAAGTTTATTTAAAGCTACCTGAAGCGCAAAACTGATCACTTTTTCACATGTACCGATGCCAATGCTACAATAATCATATGGTAATTGTAGCATGTAATGTTATTGGTAATTGTATTTATGAACTATATGACACACTATAATTTTTAAACAAAACAAAAAAACATTAATTAAAAAAAAATATTAATCGTATAAAATTCAAACTGTCTTGGAAGCCATTATATTTATTGAATTTCAAAAATTCGGACACAATCCGTGTTGTTGCATAGTAAAGAACAATATATCATATGCAGTTTCATTATGTTTCCCTGGTATTTGCCTGAGGATAAGTTTATTTTAAAGCTACCTGAAGCGCAGAATTGTACCTATTCACATGTATCATAAATGCCGATGTTATATTTACCATATTTTATAAACTATATGACGCACTATAATTTTTCAACTGTAGAAAAAAAACATTAATTTTTATTTTTATTACTAATCGTTTAAAATTAAAACTGTCGAAGAAGCCATTGGATTTAATGAATTTTCAAAAATACTGATACAGTTTGTGCTGTTGCATAGTAAAAAACAATATATCATCTACAGTATCTTTATGTTTTCCTGGTAGTTATCTGACGGTAAATTTATTTGAAGCTACCTGAAGCGTAGGACTGATCACCTTATGCCAATGCTATACAATGGACTATAAGACACACTTAAATTATTAGACAATTAAAATAAAACTTTTGTCATTTTTTATTACATTATTGCAAAGGCACACTAAAATAAATTACTTTTTTTAACCAATATTCCACTCACCGTTTTCGGTGAGTAGTTAGCTGCAACATAACTAACATTTTTAAAAGATTTATATTATCCACTGACACTTCGTGATGGAATTGCATTTTTAATTTATTATTAGATTAAAACCAATATTTTTAGCTTTTCCACTTTTTTATTTGACCAGCGACCGGATTTAGTCGTTACCGACATCATCAGACCAGTCTGATGATGTCGGTAACGACGAAACCCGGTCGCTGGTCAAATAAAAAAGTGGAAAAGCTAAAAATATTGGTTTTAATCTAATAATAAATTACTAACATTTTTGTAAACATAATGAAAATTTCCGACAATTTTTTTTATATATACGCCTGTAATAGGTGTTTTTACCTGTAATAGTTAAAAAGGTTGTATTTAAACTGATTTTACCACGGTTGTAGGGCTATTTGTACCATCCAACAAAAGCGAAACTAAATATTTCACATATCGGACAGCGTACATGTTACTCAGCATTTTAATGCGTTATTGTTTCACGGATTTTTTTTAATATTTTCCAAGAATTCTGAAATGATACATATTAGAAATATGCGCTATCTATTTTTTTACTTTTTCATTTGACCCACACGAGACACAGTAACGCGTACTGGGTACAGCTAGTTGGATATAAATAGACCCTGACAAATCTGAAATCACGATGTAAAGCATGTCACGCGATTTAAGACACTTTTTAATTTTATCAAGGGTTGAACAAATTAAAAATGTTTGGGTCAAAGTGACAAAAGAGGTTTCAAAAGGTTAATTTCATAACTGACACCCCCGCTTTTACTATCTATAGGTTGGCGAAGGGTGGACTAGGGGTGGTCAGGCCAGCGGCGTTTAAAAAGCAATTCACTACCCCTACCCCTTCGGCAGTATTGGTCTCCTGGTAAAAGAGGGAATCAGGTACCACGAGGTCGGCCATAATATCTATTAGCCGGATTTGAATCTGTAGTAATTTGAATTTGTAAGGATGTCGCATGAATAAATATGACAAAATTAATAGGTTTACGTATGTAATTTTTGATTGAAATAGTAACTTTAAATGGTTTAACGAGACTTTAAGAGCGTTTTTGAAGAATGTGTCGACAACCTTAGGGATAAATTATACAGCAATTCCTTATTTTCAATTATATTTATTACATAAACTAATATTCCATTTAAGCATAACTTTTGCTTACGGATACAGCATAATAAAATATAAAATTTTGCATGAAACAAATTGCGATCAATTTTCACAAGGGAAATTGTTGTAAAAGCTAGAAAAATGGTTTGAAAAAACACCTATAAAACGGTAAATTACATAGATGAAAAAACAAATTTACTGTCACTTTGTGGAAATATTGATTAATTTTTAATTTAAACTTTACTTGGTAAATACCACATTTTCTCAAAATTTATTATGATTCGTGTTTCAATGCGTTCCACATCATTTTCAAACAGTCTTCGAAAATGATGCTGCGGAATGCATAAAAAAACGTACCTTACAATAGATTTAAAAAAATGTGGTATTTATCAAGTGAAAAATTAATTTTAAAATTGTGTTTTGTAAAAGCCGAAACAGGGCGGACAAAAGCGAACACTTTCATAACATTTTGATTGTTTTATTTTGGTAAAGAGAGAAACCTAGTAACGTCGTAACCGATATCATCAGAGCCTTGTTATATATTTCAACCCCTGCTTTATTGTGTATATAATATTGAATTTTATCCAGCCTCACACAAGTCTGATGATGTCGGTTACGACAAAACCCAGTTGCTAGTCAAATAAAATTCATGTGAAAAAACTACATACTTGTTAAACATAATTGTTATTTTACTGTAAAAAAAATATATGATGATTTTTTAAAACAATTTTGTCAGAACTGATATTGTACCAAGGTAAGGTGACTCCAACCTCGAGCTTTCCAATACGGTGCGTGCTAATCAGGACATCTTTTACACGGGCGCTCTTATAATCCTGTCTGAGAGGATCACTTCACGTCCTGCTCCTGTGCAAGCCTTAGGGCTGCTGTAATTTTCAACCCCTACTTTTGATGTGTCGACTGAAAGCCGTCATCTTTGAAAAAATCGATAAATAAAAAACACATCTCGAAAATCGCTGCTTTATTTTGTATGAAGCTGGATTATTTCCACGTTAGAGGACATTGTTAAAATATTGACAAAAATGGTTGAAATAGCCTAAGATCTTATTTGTGGTTATTTTTAAGCTATGGCCTTAAATATTTAAACACATTTAAAATTAAACAACATTGTTTTAACCACTTTTTAAAAATTTATAATAAGTACACTTTAACCAACCGGTTTCGGCAAGAACCTTGTCATCATTAGGGTTTATTCAATTTTAAAACATTAAAATACTAAAAAACATTACAATACTCATAGTTAATTACATTCCGTTACCAAAAACTTCCACACACTTAGTATACTATATGAGATATAATTTAAAAAATATGATTTAAAAATATGATTTAAAAACTCCTGTTAAATATTATTTTTAACAGCTTAACAAGTTGACACAGCCGGTCACGTACTGAATTTTATATTTGAGAGTTCACCCTTCAGTATCTGGCTTAACACTGCCTTTACAATTATATGTATAATAGTCAAAACCACTATCTAAATGATATAATCTAAAAAAAATATGTCTTTATTTCGATAAAGTTTATTAAATTGTCCCCTAGACGCCAAAACAGCAAAACGCGGCATTTGACCTTTACTTTTTATCGTTAAACTTTCTTATTTATGAAATAATATAGTTGTAACATTGTTTTATTACCTGTCTCATAATTTTCCGAGTTATGAAGTTTACAATTCTCTTATACTTCAGTTATTTACTACATTTTCTGAAGCTGAGTTTACTCTCTGATTTTATTTGATAATTCGAATTAATGTACAATACTCAAGATTTGTCTGAGGGCCTTTTTCTCCCTTCATATTAGCAAAAATACCATTGTATAATAGTATGCAAATTCTATAATAGGTTATTTTAAAACACGCATTGTGTTTATTTATATTCGTAATGACTACCGAAAATGGGGAAAAATATATTGTAATTTTGAAAAAAATCATGGAACTGGCAAAGGAAGGATGAAAGCAGAGTGATCGCTGTTTAAATGCGCTCCCTCAGACAAATGTGTGGAAAATGATTGTACGACAGAATTAAAAAAGCTTCCTCGGCGGTGTAATGGTCGTGCTGGAGGTCCCGGGTTCGATTCCCAAGGTGGGGGGGTGAAAATAAATATTGGTGATTTTACACTACAATATTTACATAGTATTACTCTGGTCCCTGAAGCGCAGAAGTGACCACCTTGCCTTCTTGTAAGTAATGCTCAAGATTGCTTCAATGCGATGTAGGGCCCTATGCACCATTGTTTACGGATAAGGGTTAGAAGAATATATGCACACACATAGACACACACATACACACACACACACACGCACACATATAATTCTTCTCAATTAAATTAAAAAGAGCAGTCTCGTGTGATAACGCAATTCGATAATCCTTCATACTTCTGCTCTAATTGGTACGAGCTGATCACTTAACTTAACCTTATAGTGAACACGGTGTTACAAGTAATATGCTACTTACATATGTACGTGTTTTAAAACGATAATTTTAGGTTAGTTTTTTTAATGATTTTATTTTGTATTTTCTCATTTGTTTATTTTACTTTTGCTTCTTAACTTTGTTTTTCTCATTTATTTCTTTTAAATATGCTTCTTATGCCTACTTATTATACCTGTTTATTGTTTTTATATTTTGCCATGTATTAGTTTTGGTAATTTAAAAAAAAAATCTTTGTAACTTTATTATTTGTGTTCCAGTCTTGTAAACCTTAATCCCATGTCCCAAAATGAGAAATAGAAATAACTCATCGGGAATATTATATACATGACTTTTGTATGTAACATATTTTGAAAAAAAAAAAAATAATAGATATTTTAGATAACACTGATTTTCCTTATTATGTTGTCACATGACAAAGTGGAGAAGATTTATTTTAAAAGAAAATATGCTAGTTTTTTTTTTTCATTTTCCACGAATAATTAAGAAAGCTTTAAAAAGTTATTTTGTTTTGTTTTATCCACCCAGTACGACGTTAAAAATAATATAGAGCAAATTTCAAGATCTTTTCTTTTCCCTGTATGGTCCTGTACTCCTGTTCCCCGTAATCCTCTCTAATCCTGCGCTTTACAACTTGCTGAAGGCTATCTTTTATTTAGTTCGCCCGAATTGGCTCCCGCGAGGAGAGGCCGCTGGGTATCAGGCAAGGCTTAGCAATGTCTTCAACCAGAGGTAGGTACTAAGTACTTGAGATAATTAATAACTTTTTAATAATTCCGGAAATTAAAAATTAAAGGTCTCGTATCAAAATAATTATTTCGATAATACCATAGATACTGTGACGTAGTCATTTTACACGATTGCAAAACTGGCAGAGCAGGTTCGATTCCCACCAATTGCAAAAATAAATTGTTCAGCTATGTCTAAATTTCAAACAGACAAAAGTTTAAAAATGCCATAACAAGGCAAAACGATTGTCACTAATTTTATTTTTATATGTTTTTAATGATAAAATACAATTTAGTCTTTATATAGACTTAATATTTAATGTTATATAAGTATATATATTTATATTATTCTATTTCTACTTATATTACCTTTACCCTTATTCCCTTTACTATGACCTAAATTACATTGTATACCCACACACAGGCTATGCCTTTGTGGGATCTTTTTTTGTATGTATATGTATATTTTATTCATAGTTTTTTTGTATTTGAATATCATGTAATGCAAAACAAATTAAAATAAAGAAAAAAATGTAAAAGCTGAAATTTAAAGTTATGTCCACGGGACGTTAAAAGATAGAGGGGGGTAGGTGGTATGTTTTATTTTTTTAAAATATTTTTCAACAAAGTAAAGAAATAACTATTAAATTTACACTTAATTGTACATACGGTGTTTGAGAATGATGCGGCATGCATTGAAACACATGTCGCAATACATTTCAACAAATTGGCAATCAACAAAATGGCATTTACCAGGTGAAATTAAAAGTGGAAAGATATTACCATAAAGTGACTGCCGAATCAATTAGTAAAATAATAAAAATAGTACAACTTTGTAGAATTGAAATTTAAAATCTAAAATAAGTAATATTTTTAACCAAGTAAATTAAATCAAAAGTATTTTTAATACCTTTTCTTTTGGTTTTGCGGTATTTTCTGTTGTTATAACATATCATTACAGTATTTATTTTCCTTTTGCATAAATTATAAAATATTATTACCAATAACACAATGAATTCGATCGGTCCTTTTTGATCACCCCGTATTTTTTCAGGCCCATCTGAAAGTATTTTGTAAACGAGTTTTAATGCTTTATACGATATCGTGGGATGTTAATTCAACCGGACAAGTAATAATCGATGTCCCGCTCGTATATACTCTCCCATAAGCGAGGCCAGGGGATGAATGGACCACAATACCCCAACTTACGTAGTTACGTAAAATATACGTATACACATCCTTTACATGACTTCAGTATGATGATTACTTATTATTTTTTGCATGTGGCTTGCCAAGTTCCCTCGACGTGACTATCATATGATTTACACGTAAGTTCGCGGCAGTATCTATGGTTTTAATTTTTTTTTAAATCCCTTGCCGCACCCCAATGGTGCATAGGGCACTGTTTCATATAAACGCAGTGTTATCTCGATCGATTACACATGAAGGAAAGGTGATTAGCCCTCCACTTCAGGTACCAGTCCAGTGTAATATTGAATAAATATTACAGTGAAAAAATCACTTATATTTATTAAACCCCCCTAGGAATCGAACCCGGGACCTCCAGAACGGTAGCCGAGCGTGCTGACCATTACACTACGGAGGCGGACAAATGGTTCGTATCTATGGTTGATTGGAGTAAACTTTTTATTAAGCAGAGACCCTTATTTTAAACGTATACAAGATCGTTACCGAATTATTTTACGAACTGGTAGACGTCTAAAAACATGATCATAATTTTTTTACTTATAAAACTTATAATTTTACCAGTTATTTTATTCACATTTTAAGCGTGTCCAAATCCTTGTTGTATCCCAAATTTGTAAACAAGGATTTCACATACCAAAAATATTGTGAATTAAAATACATACATTATATTTGAAAGATATAACTAAATTCGAAAAATGTTTTATTTTTATTTGTTCGGGAATCGTAAAGCTTTACATTAAAAAAGGATAGAATAAAAAATAGTTACATTAACAATAATAAACAATACATTACTTTAACAAAAATAGTTACATTCATAAAAATAAAGCCAATTAAACAATTCCACATTTATGTTATAATAACTATTAAAACATTATGAGATAAAAGAGAGAGAGAGAGGGTGTGTGTGTGTGTGAGGAAGGGAGTAAAAGAGTAAGGGTATGGTATATGTTGATGAATTTCAGATTTTTATCATTAAATCAATGTTTTTGTAAAACAAATACAATAAATAAATCACTTACAGTGTGTCCGAATGTGTATTTACAAATCTGGATTATATCCAATCGGGAATTATTTTTATTCTATTTATTTGACATCTTAACATAGATGAAGAACAATATGCAAGTCTGGGCATTTACAGGGCTTATGACCGTCATATATTTTGTTAAGTGGTCACTTTACACACGTGTAACTAAGCCTATGACGGTCGTAAGCTTTGTAAATTTCCAGATTTTAATATTTTTTTCATCTATAATGACATCGCCCACTCCTTTCAAGAACGTCATAAATCAAAAAACTTGATTTTTCAGTAGAACGTTTTTAATGTTTAGCAATATAATATAATGTATTAAAAATGAATATCAAGCCACTTATTGCAACTTTTTACTGTGCAACAGATCTTTTTAGGTAAAACCTGAATGTTTTTTCTCCATTTGAAAAATATTTAGTATATTTAAAAAAATACTTAAGCAATACCTTTTCTTCAAAATGCAAAAACAACACTTTCTCCCCTGTAGCGGGTAAATATTAAGTTAAAAATATGCCTCTTTTGCTGGGATATAGTACATTTTCTGGGCATTCCAAAAACATGCACAACTGAAAATTGACGATTTTTGATTTATGACGTTCTTGAAAGGAGTGAGCGACATGTCAAAAAAATGACTCAAAGATTCAATATTAAAAATAAAACTAACTCTCTAACCATCACGCCGCTTTTCCGCGGGGTTAGGCAGAGACGCCACACCAATCCGTCTTTGTAAACAAGATAATTGTCATGCTGTGTTTCTGTATCGTAACTAACGAGCATTCGAGTTGGCGTACGCTTGTACGTAGCTGTGAATTAACACAAGTTCAGGTTACGCAACTGGGGGTGTTGTATTATCATTGCGTCACAGTTATCATGTTATACGATTGATGTCTGATGAATTATTCACTAAGAACTTTGGGTGAGATTATTGGATCGTCACTCACTTTCGGTTGCCGTTATAATGACGTGATGTTTAAACCATGAGCTTGTGACATTGATATACGGAAATTCTCTACCACGCCAACGTATTGGATGAAAAACAAATGATTTAATAAAGCTGACATAACGAATATATTAGGTTATATTTTGTATTTTTTTGGAAAATAATACAAGAATAGAAAAGATATTGGGATGAGAACAATATTACAAACTTAATTTTGACAAAATTTGATAAGTCGCTTATTTTATTGAGTAATTTTTTAAATTTTTTTTCTTCATTTCTTGTTAGCTTTCTTTATGAAACATAAACAAAGAAGAGGAAAAATATGGTCTGGACGTCTGGACGTAAATAAGGGTTACGACTTATCATAGGCTGGTTAAGAGATCACTTTACACATGTATAACATTCACCATTCATGATTGACAGTACCCACAGTACTCAAATTTTTGAAAGTCATAGAAGTGTGATCAATCTTATGACGTTCTGTGATTGAGTTCACAACAGCTAGGTTTTCATTTTATTTAGCAGAGACACTTTTATTTGTATGCAAAATTTGAACCCGAAAAAGTAAAATAACTCATAAACGAAGTAACCCATATTTCTGAATTAGTATTTGGACACACTCAAAATATGTTTTTTTCTTCTGTTTAAATTGCAAAAATATGTGAAATCCACAATTTTTTTATTTATTCCATAAAATATGATTTCACAAATCTTCTTTTGAATCACTATAATATCGATGTGCCCTACGTAAAATGCTCTAACTACATTTTTGTCAATTTTGAGATATTTGGTATACATTATCAACAGACCGTTGTCTTCAAATATAAATAAGCAAAAAAATATATAAAATAAATTACGCCTAGTTTTCAAACGTATAAGACGCTATCTACATCGAATTTTCGAAATGAACTGAACTCTTAAAACGCTAACTACTTAATTTTGACAAAGCATAAAGTTTTTAAACGATTCAATACATTATTTTATCGTGTTTTTGAATGTATAATACAAGTTTAGAATTTCAGATAAAACCGATACAAAAAAAATACAATGAAAAAATGTTCTAAGCTCTCTCGTGTAAAATAACAGATTTGCAGATAGAGTACTTTACGTAGGGGCCGTCGATATGATAATTTAATTTATACATAGTTTTTGTATTATTTATTGATTTGGGATTAACTTGTGGAATAATATGATAATTTAAAGACCGAGGAAAAATATCAATGTCTGGGTATTTTTACATTTATTGTTCCAATTTATTGGAAAATAATAATTAAATAATCGATTATTTTAACCAAAAGAGGTATCTGTTAGATTTTGTTTAATGTATTTGTGTTTTGTGTTATTTGTGATTTGATTGCTTTGTTGGGATTTATAAAACATTCCAAAACGATATTTCCTTTGTCTAAAAAGATTCATCCATCGGCTCGTTCAAGAACCAAACGAATGCTCGATATTCCTCAGTTGTTTTGGTAGGTAGCCCGAGTTCCGTGAGAAGCGCCCGTAAGGCCGCACCCCGCGTCACTATTGGGGGTTGCTTTCAGCGGACATAAATTTCCAGAATGGTCGATGTTATCTGTCCAGAGAACATCTTGTCAGGCAGAAATGACAGCCAGAGCGCGGGACAGGGAAATATCCGTCGCGGAGCCAACGTGGGTGTGCCGCAAGGACTTGCGTTGGGGCCACTTATAAAACAGAACCAGACCATTCCGATGATGCTAATATTTTGATTACCGTACATTTTGGACGATAAAACGCACCCGAGAAATGACGCTTTAATTATGAGATATAACATTATATGGGAGAGAATTGAAATGTTTGACAAATATCATTATATCTCTCGTTTTTCTACTATATTAGTAAATATAAGATAATTTATGTATTAATATTTAAAACAATCACAATTTTTTTGAGTCTACTAAGTTGAATTTTACTAACAAAAACACATAAAAAATTAGTATTGTGACAATTGTTTCGCCTAGTTATGGCATTTTCAAACGAATGTGAAGATCAAATGGACTGACGGTTTTGTGTTTGATTTAAAAATTAATACATAAATTAAAAAGGAGATCTACAAATTAAACGCGAAGTCAATAAATTAATATATAAGATAGTTCTTATACCGACAACAGAAAATTAATCTTAATAGTTTTCAAAATTATTATAACCTTACACTTTATGTTTCCCTTCTTTGTTTTTGATTTAAAATAAATAAATGGCATCCGTAAATATCTACGTACTTAGTTATTTATTTAAATAAATGTAATTTTGGCTACCCGGTTCATATTTTTATTATTATTAACCATTTTTCTTTTTATTCCCAATATATTAATAATACAGAGGAATTTATTTACCTGACTTACTACCATATAAACGTAAGGGTAGTATACAAAGAGTGCGAACGGACTTTTTTTAGAATGGAATTTTCGTAATGAGGTCAAACTTCAACAAGATTGTTGAATATGAGTATATATTGGCCAATACTCATAAAATAATAATACATTAAATATATTTGTATTGATTCCAGTTACAGAATCACGGATGAGTAAAAAGGTTTTTTTATGTTATTATTATTGTACGTTGTTTTTATTAGTTACTTAAAAACCGGTCGACGTTATAAAATGGTAAAGTTGTTTAGTTGTTTTTGGTGTTGATTGGCAGTTACAGATGAAGAAATCAAGGTGATCAAGAAGAATAATACTTGTTTTTTTGTTGTTTTTATACATGGTACTGATTATTCATTAAACTTGGGGAAGATGCTGTTTGCTTTGCAATCGGTTGACATTCAAATTTAGTTTTAATAATAATAATATTTAGTTTTAATAATAAATAAATATTATGATTATTAGTGTTGATTGACAGTGACAGACGAAAGGAACCAGGGATTAATAATAATAATAATAATCTTGGATGATTTATATAGCGCCATTTTCGTAAAAAAACTATCTCAAGGGCGCTTATACAGGCATGGGTTATGATATGGATATGATAATGAGAGAAAATTAAAAAAATGTATTAATGAAAAACGTCGTCAATTGGCTGAGTCTGAAGGCAGGAAAGTGGAGCCGCCGTATGGTTGCGCTTTGTCCACCATATATATTTGTTTTTTGTTATTGTTATTTTTGTATGTGGTTCTTAGTATTCATTAATTTTCGACGAAGCTGTTTAGCTGTAAAATCAGTCGACATCATAATTTAGTTACAAAAAGATACATATAAGTGACTAAGTAACAACGGTATTTTGTTAATTTTAAGTTAATAAATATCTAATTTATTATGTAATTTATAAAAATTCCACATCCAACGTTAAAGCTACCCATTCCTATTCAAAAGCGCGAATTCCAGGACTTAATATTTGAAACGAACATAAGTTAAAGGGTCACACTCCTTTACGTTCAATATTTATGTCCCGAGCGAATAAAAGTCGGGATTCGGAGCAAAGGAACATCGCGTATTTTTTGCCGGGCAGCTTTGTGTAGCGGCGGGTCACAGTTAATCACGGGCCGGCTGCGAATTTCACGGGGTTTTGCGTTGTGGGGATTCAAAAATTGAGAAACGCTACACCGGACTCAGACAATGGGGCGTCGGGGAGGACTAGGTGCAGGGGTAGTTCCTCCCCTCCCCTCCCCTACTCCACCCCGAAGGTGTGATATGATTGTGCACAACGCGGGAAAATTAATCGCACTTCCGGTGCGGGAATTGATGGCGCTCGGCGGCAGCTTCCGGCAGCGCAACACACTCCTAGTTTTAACCGTTTGCTCACACGTCCGTACATTTTATTTGTAAGCAATTTTTCATCGTACAACACTGTGTCTTGATTCAGCGGAGGAATTGTATTTGTTCTTTAGTTTTATATTTATTTACGTTGATATTTCGAATTGGATGAACGAAAACATGGGAAAATGAAAACATCGTTTTCAATTTTTATTAAGCTAACGTTTTTATCAGTTATTTATTCACAATATTATGTGTGTCTAAATCTTTGTTCACAAATCCTGAATTGTGGAAAATGATGACAAATTAAGATATCGTTTAAATTTTTGTGAAACTTACATTTTGACTAGTTATTTATTCACAATATTTTATGTGTCCAAATTTTTATTTACAAATCCTGGATTATTATTGGTTGGGATTGACTACCACAATACTCAAATTTAGTATATTATATTTTTGCATTGATTGATACCCTCTTCTTCATCACCATCTGTGGTAAAGTTAAGAGACTTTTACAAAATGTGTGTAAGATTCTTCCCCAATTATTTTTAATACTAGGAGACTCTTGAAAACATGTAAATTTGTATTAAACTTACATTTTGATCAGTTATTTATTCAAAATATTTTGAGTGTCAAAATTTTCGTTTACTGGGTCATTCTCTACTTAGAAGTCATTTTTATTAATATCTCAACAAAGATGAAGAAGAACATAGAAGCGTGGGCTTCCATACTTTTAGTCCTTCGAGAAGCGTTATGATTAATTACATTGGTGATAGTTATATTATAATAGTGGATTAATTAATTCATTCATTCAAACCCTTATCCGCACCCCAATGGTGCATAGGGCACTGCATCATATAACCGCAGTGTTATCTTGATCGTTAACACATGAAGGAAAGGTGATCAGCCCTCCGCTTTCGGTACCAGTCCAAGGTAATATTGAATAAATATAAGAGTAAAAAAATCACTTATATTTATTTCACCCCCCCTGGGAATCGCACCCGGGAGCTCCAGTACGGTAGCCGAACGTGCTGACCATTACACTACGGAGGCGGACAATATTGTTTATTGTATATACAAATATTGTATACAAATATGTAAATTAATGATTTATTTTTCGTATGTCACTAAAAGTTATTATTAGAAAACTAGAAAATATTTTTTTCACAAATTTAACTTCCTGTACTCAAAAGTTACTAAGGATATGAAAATTCGTGTCAACTGTTATCATTAGTTCGATATTAAAATATCAAGGTATTTTTTTTAAATTTCGGTGTTTGCAGAGAAATAAGGTGATACCTTTTATGTTTCCAGTGATTACTAAATAATTCAGTATGCCAACCAAAGTCCACATTAGTCCATCACGTTTATATGGTATTTACTGTGAGAGTGAGTACATGTCATGCCAACACCAAAATACGAGGAATTCACGTCTGCCAAATTTTTTATACTGATTTTCCGATATGGAAAATTACTAGATTTTTAATACATCTATTCAAATTGAAATCACACATTCCGCCATTTTTAAAACTCTTGCTATGAAGATTATTTTAATCACGTTGATTTCATTGGGTGTAATGTGATTTGTTATGAGTTTATATGACGTTTTTATCTAAATATAATGATAAGAACACTTGTTTAAAACCACTTTTCGAAAGTGGTCTCATAGAAGTGTTTAATTTTCACATTTAAATTATCATGTTGTTTCAGTCAATGTTAATTTAATAAATAACTTGCTCATCAATGTTGAGATACCATTCATGAAATATTGATGAAAACAACTCAACCAAGTGTAGTGAAATCCAGCATTTGTAAAGAAAAAATTGGACACACTCAAAATATCGTTAATAAAATAACCGGGCTAGAAAATAAATAAAAAATAATAAATCGAAATTGATAATAATAAAATAAGTATAAGAAATTTATTTTGGTAATCCAATAAAAGTTTAAAAAAATATAGATACATATCGCTCACTCCTTTCAAGAACGTCATAAATCAAAATACTTGATTTTTCAGGAGATCGTTTTTAAAGTTTGAAAATATGATACAATGTATTAAAAATAAATATCAAACAACTTATTGAACTTTTTACTGTGTAACACGTCTTTTTAGGTAAAACCGAAATGTATTTTCTCCATTTGAAAAATATTAAAAAAAAATTAAACAATACCTTTTCTTAAAAATGCAGAGACAACACTTTCTACCCTGCAGCGGGTAAATATTAAGATAAAAATATGCCGCTTTTGCTGGGATATAGTACATTTTCTGGGCATCCCAAAAACATGCACAACTGAAAATTGACGATTTTTGATTTATGACGTTCTTGAAAGGGTGAGCGATATATAGGTCTCTTCATACGAGTACTTACAAAACTTATTATTTTCAAACATAGATGTCAATCATGAAGTTTGTATCCAAAATTTACAATATAGCACATACCTACACATGTATATTTAGGCATACATACCCTCACTCACAAAAGGTAAAATAGTGAATGTCATAAAGTGTACAAAGGGACCACTTACATCGGCTAAAATTCATAGATCGTAAACCTTATAAATAAATACCCAGACTTCCATATAAGTTTTTGATAAAAGCTCTTGACGTTTGTTGTGATATGTATGCAAACGACGAAAAACGTTGTTTACAAAATTTAACCTAAACAGATCGTCCAAATTGAAAATAAAGTGAGTGTATGATCGATTATTCTGTGTGAGGCAGGTAAGTTGACTGGAGATAAAAGGTCTTTTCATGTTTCGCTCGTGTCACGGCGGCGCGCGGCGGGGTGCGCGGGACCCCCTTAACCCGTTCCCGGTCGCACAGCCGGGGACGTGATTGCGGGGTCGGGGAAGTCGGGGGAGTAATTGGACTTTTCACGCTTCATAGAGTCCGACATTATTACATTTCAATGAAGGATTCAGAAAGCCTCTCCGACAAGCTTCATTTATTTGATTTATTTCTTAAGCCTTGTTCTTTCTTCACTCGTTCGATTCACATGCCCAAATCATCTCAACACATTTTTCTTAATTTTATCGATATCCCTTTCATTCTTTCCTTATATCGGTACTTGAAAATATAACGCGTTGTATTGTTTGAAAGCTGGTGTTATGATTGTCCTGATGAAGAGACGGATACGCCTCGAGACCGGTAGACTAAATAAAATCTTGTCGAGTGGTTATATACAAACATTAGTTATTCTACTTCTTCTTGGTCCTGCGATGTCGATTCCCAGCTGTCAATCCATTTCTTTGGTGGTCTGCCTTGCGGTTGGCCGTGCAGTGCATTGTGGGGGAGTCTGGATGGTTTCATTATCCTCACATGCACATAATATTGTCTTCTTCGTCGTCTTCCCCAGCTAACGACATCTTTCGATCTCGCATATTTCTCTTATCCTAGTGTTCCTATCTCGTAGACTCTTGCCTGACATGCTCCGTAGTCTTTATTTCTAGCACTCTTAGCGCGTTTTTTTGTTACTGCGATGTCAGCTAAATGTCATTATTTATTTATTTATTTCTTTAAACATATTACATGCATAAGTCAATTTTATAAAATTCCTGATGAGTAATTTCCATTACTCATTTTGGGACATGGGATTAAGGTTAAAAAGACTGAAAAACAGATGCAAAAGTAACAAATAAGAAAACACAGAGGAAATGTAAAGTATAAAGCAATGAAATCAATAGTAAATAGGCAATAAAAATAAGGTAGAAGCATGTTTAATGGAAATAAAGAGAAAATAAAACTAACCACTAACATATATATCTTTCCATAAAGTATTTTTCAGATCATTCATTTTGGATCACTGATTGGGTTCTATTTTATATATGTCAGGCACCTGGTTAATTGGAGTATATTTTATTTGATTTTATTTGGACATTTTACAAAATAGTTACATAAATAACATTCACTAACCATTGACGAGTGATACGAAACAGGTATTTGTACCATTCCAGTAACAAAATATCCTATTTGTAATATAATTACCTGGAAGAGGGACGGGAGGGAGAAAAAGGGGAAATGGTAAAGATCAAAAATCAAGTCAAAGACAAATTATGTGAAAACGTGGACATCATGATATGAATATCGACTTACTATGTTAGCGACGGACCCCAAGAATTTTACCATGGACACTTTGGAAGAACAAAAGAGGTGTCGGAAGACTTTAAAAGAGATGGTCCGACGACAAAGTCACTGTGGGGGGTAGAAACTGGCTTCAAGCAGCAACTGACCAGAGGAAATAGAAAGAAGAGGAAGATACCTATATCCAGCAGTGGAAGTCAGAGGTCTAATAAAAAAGAAGAAGAAGTACTATATTTTTGAATTTCTCTGTTAAAAATCGTTGAAACATTCTGCTTTCCATCAATTTGGTCGGCTCGGGAGGGTTAAAATATTGCGATACTCTGATTTTTCCATCCACCCCTGTTCCTGCAGCGATATTAAAGTGTATCAATTTAAAACACAATTTCGCAGCATTATTTATGGTGCCGTTTACGAATTTATTGAAAAATCAGCAAGGGGTAATTACTTTGGCGGCGCTTTGAAAAATCTGAGAACGGCGATTCGAGGCTTGGCAGTCATTTAACTTAAAATCGAAATGTATAAATAAAATGAATTGAGCAATTACGCGAGCTTTGGGAGAGGAGAAAACGTTGCCCGGATGTTATATTAAATCGAGTTATGGAAGTTTTATCGGCGGAATGAAATCGGGGAGAAAATTCATTTCGCTGGAAATATTTACGGCTAAGCTTCCGGATGCCATTCAACGGTGGACTTGTATTACAATATCTTTGTTTGAAATACAATAAAATGCAAAACACGAAGTTACCATATCTATTATTCTTCTTTGCTTTATCAGCGCCCAATGGTGCAAAGAAGGCACTACATCATATCGATTAGGTGTTGTCATAAGAGTTTATTGAAAAAATGAATGATTTTAATAAAATAATGATAATCATTACCTAAAAAAAAACTAACTAACCAACATGTAGGCAGAGAAAATAGAATGCTACACCAATCTATCTCTGCACTCAATCTTCGCCTCTTCCACATTCATACATATTTTTATACATAAGATAAATAAAGATAAAAACCCTTATCCGCACCCCAATGGTGCATAGGGCACTGCATCATATAAACGTAGTGTGTTCTTGATCGTTAACACATGAAGGAAAGGTGATCAGCCCTCCGCTTCAGGTTACCAGGGTAATATTGAATAAATATCACGGTGAGAAAATCACTTATATTTATTTTACCTACGTTGAGAATCAAACCCAGGACCTTCAGAACGGTAGCCGAGCGTGCTGACCATTATACTACGAAGGCCACTTATACGCAGGGGTAGGCAGAGATAATAGATACCATACCACTTTGTTCTTGCAAAATTCTCTTCCACGTTTATGCATCTCCTCATACACACCCCCCGATTATTCCTGACCGTTCCGCTTTCAAATCTTATGTATCGTTCTTTCCTCACTCATACGATCCACATGTCCAAACCATATGAACACACCATTCTTAATTTTATCGAAAATCTTTTCTGAGTAATGATTTTTTTCTTGATTTAATTTTAACCAACTAACTAACCATCTCACCGCTTCAGCGCAGAGGTAAGCAGAAAGAATAGAAGCCACACCACTCTGTCCTTGCAGAAATTCCTCTCCTCTTCCTCGTTCATGCATCTCCTCATACATACCCGCCTATTATTTCGACTCTATTTAAAATATACATTTTTTAAATATCTAGCCAGTTATTCGACATTTAAAAGTTACCACTTTGGCATAAATGATTGAATGCCGAAAGGCTCGTTTCGTCGATTTTCGTAAGCGTTCGGCTGCCTTCGGTCGCAAGTGCTACGGTCTACGGGCCGAAGCGTAACTCCGTATCGCTTCAGTCTACGTTCGGGCGGCAGAGGGGTAGCGCGGAGAGCTTTTCAGCTTTTCGTCACGTCGACGATATTAGTCTACGAATTCGTTCGACGAATTTCCCGTTTGTGTATCCGTTATCCGAGAACATTAGTGACTTGATATGATAATCAATTTCAAACTGTCTCAAAACTTATAGGAAGTGACGTAGTGCTTTGAACTTTCGATTCTCGTTTGTGCAAATAAGTGCGTTAAAACTTTACTCGTGAGTTTGAAAGTTTTGAAGATTTATTAAAACGTTATCTCCTATTTAGTCGTTTTACAGTTTATTTATTAAACTTTGTTTAAATTAACAAGAAGTGAATTGGGAAAATTACATTTTCAAGAGGTGGTGATAATTTAAGGTAGGTGATAATTTTTTATTATCGTAACTAAGTTTTGAAAAATCAATTAATAAAAATTAAAAAATAAAACGTGATTTATATAATTTTAAAATACTTTTTCGGTAAAAATTGGTTATTGGGTGTTTATATTATACCGAGCTTTAACATTGTAAAAAAATAACTTACTAACGGTCATGCCACTTTTCTGAAGGGGGTTAGTAAAGAGAATGCCACACCAATCTATCTTTGCAAACAATCTTCGACTCTTCCACATTTATGCATCTCCTCATACATACCCGCCGATTATTCCGACTCTTACCCCACCACCCCAAAGTTATTCAATTACAATGCAAAATTTATAAAGTGACGAATATGGACAAATGGTATTTTTTATACTTTTTTCGTCCGCCTCCGTAGTATAGTGGTTAGAGCGTTTGGCTACCGTACCGGACATCCCGGGTTCTAATTCCAAATGGGTCAAATATTTTTTACTTCAATATTTATTTGATACAACCTTGGACAGATACCTGAAGCGCAAGACTGATCAGCTTGCTTTTAAACATAAAATTAAGGATCAAAATAATAGTGTTTCGTTACGATCCAGTGCCCTTTGCCCCATTGGGTGCAGGTAAGTGTAAGGTAAAAAAATATTTTTCAATCATTGTTTTACCTAAATTTTTCATGTATCAGGGAATGTATATTATCCACTGACACTTCGTGATGGAATTGCATTTTTAATATATTATTAGATTAAAACCAATATTTTTAGCTTTTCCACTTTATTTTTATTTAACCAGCGACCGGGTTTCGTCATTACCGACATCACCAGTCTGATGATGTCGGTAACGACGAAACCCGGTCGCTGGTCTAATAAAAATAAAGTGGAAAAGCTAAAAATATTGGTTTTAATCTAATAATATTGTATATTATCAGGGAATGTATTATATACTTATCACTTTCTTTTCTTACATTTGAAATCATAATTGAATTTATCTAAATTAGGTACTTATAATACTTATAATTTTCTGTATTTGAAAACTGAAAACAGGTAATTCTCGTAGATTTATATGAAATCCAAATTGATTATTTATTTTTGTTGGTATTTATTTTGGTTGGTTGGAAGATATTGTTTCTTAGCAATAAGCCCGCAATTGTTAATTTTTTCTGTACATGAAGTTAAAATAATTAAATTTATAAAAAACATTGAATTTAAGAATGAAATGATCTTGTTATTTCAAATCTATTCAATGTACGTATGGTTAAAAAAAAGCACAAAATCGAAGTGATGAGACGAATATAGTTAGAAAGGGAATCAGAGAAAAACTGAAGAAAACTTGACAAGATATAGTATTTAAAACACTTGTAAGTGGTCAGGTCAGGAGTCGGAATAATCAATGGGTATGTACGAGGAGATGCATGAATGTGGAAGAGGCGAAGATTGTTGGCAAAGACAGATTTTCGTGTGGCGTTCTTATCTCTCTGCCTACTCCTGCTAGAAATTGGCGTAACGGCTAATTAGTTAGTTAGTTATACAATAAATTAGTGAATTAATATGTGATTTTCGTTCCGTATTTCTTTAAATGTTATGATTTGACAGTCCCGTAGGTTTTAACAGTCATATGAATTTTCATATCATTTTTTGACATCTCATCAAAGATGAAGAAGAATATGGAAGTCTGGGCATTTACGGGGCTGACGACCGTCACAGGCTGGTTCAAGTGATCACTTTACACACGTGTAACATTCACCAATTATGCCCATTATTGACAACCACACTACTCAAATTCTTGGAAGTTCTATATATATATGAACCAATTTATCTTCCATATTCTTCTTCATCTTTGATGAGATGTCAAAAAAGGATATGAAAAATAACTCCCATAATTGGAGATAATCTAGATTTGTATTTGGACGCACATAAAAAATGTTGTATATGAATTTTCAATTCAAGTTTTATAAAAAACATTATGTATTTCTTATTGTGTTGTAATTTTGCATGTACTTCTTGTATCATATACGTTCCTATGTACAATACAGTCCGCCATCTTAGTGCGGTGTTAATTTATTCAATATTACCTTACGTAAAGTGACGTAGATATGTTCCAGCATTTATAATTTATCCTTCGATATTGTACGATCACATTGAAAGCTTCATCTAAGGATAGGGTTTTCAGTAATCACGACTGTGCCGCAAATATATATATATATATATATATATATATATATATATATATATATATATATATATATATATATATATATATATATATATATATATATATATATATATATATATATATATATATATATATATATATATATTTTAATAAAAATAAATAAATAAGTTCATATGACGTCCCACAAAATTGTACTTATTAATATAAAGCTGAAATATTTTATTTTTAAAGTTGAATTTGTTTTTACATAGTTAAAAATATCACTTTTTATTGATAACACACACGAAGAAGAATATAAAAGTCTTGGCATTTTCAAGGTTTAAGACCTATTGCCTGAGGCTGGTTTTAAGTGATCACTTTCATAAGATTTAGAACACAGCTGAGACTAGATATTAGACAAGTATACATACAAATGATGACTATGTATGAACATTTAAAAAAAAATTCTGTAATTTTTTTTTTAAATTGAATGAAATTAAGTAATGTATTATAATAATTATTTAAATCATAGTTTTTAGTCCCTGCCTTGTTGTGTATATAATATAGAATTTTGTCTAGCCTTACACCAGTCTGATAATGTCAGTTACAACGAATCCCGGTTGCTGGTCGAATAAAATTCATGTAGAATAAACATTATAATAGTTTTTTTTATTCTGTATAGTTTTTTTTTTAAATATATTTTTAGTATGCAGTGAAAATCCTTGTTTTTTCTTGTTGTAAAGACTATGTTTTTTAAACATGGTCTTACTCAATCGTTTTGATTTCAAAGGATTCGACGACGCGATTTAAACTCTTGTATTTGATCGTCTCCTCAGCGGGATGACTGGCGCTTTCAGTACTGCAGCGAGCAAAGGACACTTCATCATCCATTGTACTGAGATTGCATGTCCTTTGACTTCTATTGACTTCACAGAAACTTCAATCGGCTTCTACATAAATCCTGTACCATTAATGTAATCCTGCAGATTTAAGGATTTAAGGAATGAGGCAAGGAGTATTACATAAAAGGGTTAAATATTAATTCAAAACTTTTTACACGATATGTCAGCTAAAAATAATAATAAAAAATTTGGATAATTTATATAGCGCCATTTTCGTAAAATGCTACCTCAAGGGCGCTTCAAGTATATGAATAAGCTTATTCTTGTAAAAAAAATTATTGGAAGGCATACATTTCAAAAGTCGAATATAAAGAACAAGGTTTCTAAATTGGTTCATATATACAGAACTTCCAAGAATTTGAGTAGTGTGGTTGTCAATAATGGGTAGAATTGGTGAATGTTACACGTGTGTAAAATGATCACTTAAACCAGCCTATGACGGTCGTCAGCCCCGTAAATGCCCACACTTCCATATTCTTCTTCATTTTTGATGAGATGTCAAAAAATAAAGATATTCATTTGCAATAAAAAAAATGATTCATTTTTAATTTAAGTTTTACTTAGCACATATCACTATTCAAAATTCAAAATTTCTATTCTCACTGAAATAAAGAGAGATATTATGTTAAAAATTCATTAAAAATTTTAAATCCCAAAGGTTTAAAAAAAATTGAAGTGGAATTTGCTGTGTCGTAAAAGTTTAACTATGTGTAAAATCATAATTTCTTTTAAGGGTTAAAAATGGCAGCCTAAAAATGTTTAAATACGAAAAATAACACCAGGTTGCTCGTTAAACATTATTTTTTTAGTGTTTTCATATGTAAACATTTCAAACGCATAAAAAATTTCTAGAAATATTTCTAACTAACAAACCATCGCGCTGTTTCACTGCAGAGGTAAGCAGAAAGAATTAAACGCCACACAATACTGTCTTTGCAAACGATATTCGCCCCTTCCGCATTCGTGCATCTCCTCATACATACACGCCGATTATTCCGACTTCTGATCTTACCACTTTCAAGTATTTGAAATACTTGAAAGTGGCATCATGCCTAGTTTCCCTCGGTCTACCTCTGCTTCTATTTCCTACTACAATAGCTCAAAAAAATATTTTTCCGTTATTTCTTCACTCATTCGTTCTACATGCCTCAACCATCCTTTCTTAATTTTTGTGCACTGTTCGTACATTTATTATAAATCGTTTCGCCACACATCCGTCTGAGAGATCGAATTTCGACATTCATTCAGTCTACTTTTATCTTTCTATTATACCAGTACTTCTTTGTGCTAGAATATCTAAAAAGAACCAAAATAACTTTGTGTACTGCCAGTTTTTTTTCGCTGTCAGGCTGTTAGGCTATGTATTCTATAAATACAGGCGGACCTCATTTTTCGCACATTTGATATTCTCTCAATTCGCTATTTCGCACAAAAAAATTTTTTTTGGCAACAATGCAAAAATGTTTCAAAAGTGTGTTTTAAAAGAATTATAACATAAAGAACTTAATAAAAGAGTCAACAATGAAAGGGTCATGGAAACAACTATGCCCATAAAGGATCGGTGATTTAGTTCTGATCACACTTGAAATAGTTCACCTACTGAACATAATGAAGTAAACCTGGATGTTAACAGTGAAGATGTAAATGAGATGATTAAATGACATTCTGAACCCTTGACTAAGAGAATGAAAATAATATGACAAATTGAAAGTAAGGAAGAAGAACCTGAAGAAATCATCAAGACCTTAACAATAAAAATATGAACGAAACTTTTATGCATCTCAAGACATTTTTAAAAAATTATGGAAGAATGTAATCCCAATGAAGAACACATACATATACGAGTATGTGTCGCTTACATTCAAAATTAGCCAGATCAAATTTTATAAGATATAAAAATAAATAATCCATCGGAATGCCAACTGTAGGTTTATTGTTTAAAATATTTATACACTTGAAAACCCTCCTAAGAAACACTTAAAAACAGCGTTGTATTTCAAATACCGCTATATTCATGAAACTTGCCTCCTGACCCATATCGGTCAATCAGAGAGTCAAGAAATAGGTAAAAAATAATGATGACGTCATAATCGGTTTGAGTCTCGTGTTCTTTTTTGAATAATGAAAAAAATCCAAAATAATGGGAAAATTCTCTATTTCATAATATTTAATCTAAAGATAGACAAAACTTTGAAACATAAATGCTACCCGGATAATTTTGCATTTTTTGTAATATCAACTTACATGGATCTGGCGGATTTTGAAAGTAGGCGACACATCGCTCACTCCTTTCAAGAACGTCATAAATCAAAAAAACTTGATTATTCAGGAGAAAGTTTTTAATGTTTGAAAATATAATATAATGTATCAAAAATAAGTGTCAAGCCACTTATTGAACTTTTTGCTGTGCAACAGATCTTTTTAGGTAAAACCCGAGATTTTTCTCCATTTGAAAAATATTTAGTAAATTTTGAAAAAATGATTTCACAATACCTTTTCTTCAAAATGCAAAAACAACACTTTCTGCCCTGTAGCGGGTAAATATTAAGTTAAAAATATGCCACTTTTGCTGGGATATAGTATATTTTTGGGCATTCCGAAAACAAGCACAAGTGAAAATTGACAATTTTTGATTTATGACGTTCTTGAAAGGAGTGAGCGACATACCAAGTGCATAGGGCAATCCATAATAGTACTTCATGTAACAGAACTCTCCATTAAGAAAAGAAAAAAATGATAATATAACTCTTGACAAGTTTATTAAGAAAATATAATTATTTATTCAATATATATTTAATTAGTAATTTTTGATAAATACAAATTTAAAGTACAATTTTTTTGTGTTTTAAATTTTTTTTACATCCCTCTACTTTCGAACATTTAACTTTCGCACACATTTTCAGGAACCAATCGTGTGCGAAAGTTGAGGTCCGCCTGTATACGTAAAAACCACTTTAGAAAACGGAGGAACCATTCGAATCCAATAATTCAAAGGAAACCGAATAAAAACTTCATAAAAAGGTAAACAGAGATGAAAAATGATGTGCAATATTCAAAAAATGTACTTAATGGAATAAAAAACAGAACAAACCCGTACATAATGTATCGGGACATAAATATCATATTCTATGGAATCTACGTGTGCCTGAAATTACCCAGAGAAGGGAGATTTGAATAAGAAGTTTGCTTTCGGATAAATTATGACTCGCCTTTGAAGATTCTACTTCAAATATCGACTTCTTACTGCCAAAAACTTGTATTCCATATTTTATTTCAATGGAGCAAGTGTTATTTTATACAGTATTTCCAGTTATGGTAGGCCTGTTTTGTTGAAAATGAAAATATTATTCTGTTTGTACCGAAATGTTAAATAAATAATTTATTATTAGATTAAAACCAATATTTTTAGCTTTTCCACTTTTTTATTTGACCAGCGACCGGGTTTCGTCGTTACCGACATCATCAGACTGATGATGTCGGTAACGACGAAACCCGGTCGCTGGTCAAATAAAAAAGTGGAAAAGCCAAAAATATTGGTTTTAATCTAATAATAAATTAAAAATGCAATTCCACCACGAAGTGTCAGTGGATAATATAAATCTATTAAATAAATAAATCTATTTATTTATTTGTTATTTAAAGAGAAATATTAGTAAATTATTTTGAGAAATAAAAAGACTTTGTTTTTTTTATCTACTCACATTTTTATTAACCAACTAGTTTTGGCAACATCTTGTTGCCCTCTTTAGGGTTTAATTATGACTTATATGATGACTATGATAAAAAAGTATTTTATTTATCAAAATAATAAATCAATATGACCCACAAAGTTAATAATTTCAATATTCAAAACAGAAATATATTTTTTTTATTATTTACACAAATATTTTGATTTCATACTATTTCTGTGAGCCTAAGCGGCTCATTATGAGAAATAAGTATCAAATTGTGGTAGAGTGGGCTCGAACTGAGAAACTCTGACTTAAGAGTCTGTGACACTAATCACGGGACCACAACCCGACGACTATATTTAAATTATATATCTTCTTCCTGACTCCATACCAACTTATCGTCATTGTAGACTGTTGGGGTCAGCTCGTTATCGGTCCTTCCATGTAACCAAGCCATGCATTTGAATCATGTTATATTTTTGTCATAACTATGAATTGTTTGGTCTTCTTCATACCATCTCCATTGCTCTTACTCTACCTTACTAGTATTTATTATTTATTGATATTTCATATATTACTTACTTTCCCCTCTCCTTATTTGTAGAAAAAAATTATATTTTATAATCAAGATATTATACAGACCTGAATGATGGAAGTTTAACATCTGAAACATGTTGTCTGTAATAAAACTCAAGTGGTAAAAAACAAGTGTTTTCTTTAATCATTATTGATATTTCAATAAAAATTAAGAACAACATTGAAGTCTGGGCATTTACAAGGCTTACTACCTGTCAAAGGCTAGTTTTAGTGATCATTTGTACATGTGTAATATTCACCAATAAAATGGACAACCAAACTCCTCATATTTAAAAGATATCTATATTCAAATAAACCCTATGAGGGCTTTGCTCAGAATTTTTACATTTCGATTTGATCAAACTTGTCAAATACTTGAAAGCGGCCGGGTCAGGAGTCGTAATAATCGTCGGGTATGTATGAGGAGATGCATGAATGTAGAAGAGGCAAAGAATGTTTGCAAAGACAGAGTGGTGTGGCGTTCGATTCTCTCTGCCTACCCCTGCGGGGAAGCGGCGTGATGGTTAGTTAGTTAGTTAGTTATTCCGCATAAAGTTCTTAATGCCATTACAATGATAATATCGTCGAATTTGTTCTTACGATATTATGTCAGTATAAAATATTTCAAATTTTTTTTAATGTAAAATACAATATGTATAAATATTTTTCTCCCATTTTCAACTAAGTATGCGTCTATGTTTGGGGATACGTAGGTTTAATAGGATTTTATTGATGTACCAACAAAGTTAAAGAGTTATATGTGTAAATTGAATCATTTGATCTGGCGAAATTATTAGCTAAAAAAAAATAATGATATTTTCTGGCGTTTCTCATATATGTGATTATAATCCAGGATTTGGACCTCACATACAATTGAAAGAGTTTCTGCTCAATAAAGAGCTTCTTTCATAAGGTGTGGTTGTCAATCATGGGTAGAATTGGTGAATGTTACATGTGTGTAAAGTGTTCACTTAAACCAGTATATTGAGGTCGTAAGCCCCGTAAATGCCCAGACTTCCAAATTCTTCTTCATCTATGTTGAGAGAAAAATAATAAGTTTCACTTAGTAAATAAAATAAAAATAACATAAATACCACTATTTCCTAAAATCTATTGTGACACGGAAGAAAATGATTCGGAATGCATCGAAGCGTGTGTCGCAGTAGATTTTAAGAAATAGTCATATTCACTAGGTAAAAATAAAATGAAAATGGACAGATTGTACCCAAAGTGACTGCCAAATCAATCAATAAATTGTTTTATATATATTATATTCTTGATCTATGTTGAGATGTCAAAAAATAATGTGAGTAACTCAAATGAGTTACTCATAATCCATTAAAAAATCAAGTTTGTATCTTCAAGCTTTACCATTGAAATTTTCCAAAAACTTACATAAGTATAAATATTGGGAATCAGACAAGAAATACCACATAATACGAACCAAAAAAAGTGTATCCTGTTTTTGTAAAATATGTAAATCATTCCCCGAAAAAGACAAGTAAAAAGCTCCAGAATTCAGATATAAGCGTCATGTGGCATCCGCAGGCGGGGGATGGATCGCTGGAGGCTGTAAAATGGAGGTGGCTTTGCCGAGATAAAAACTTGTAAACGTTCATATTGATCCTTACAAATTTCAGGATTTCCTTTCTCCTGAACGTTTTTGTTGTTGTTTCAATCCTTGTATGATACATACTTTAGTGAAATGTTTGTCGCGTTACATACACGCTTACCATATGCGTCGTATATAGGGAGTCAATCTAAAACAGTTTTGTAATTCCTGGATTATTCAATTGAAAACAACATTATGTATTGTTTTTAATTGAACTTTAAAATAATGTTTTTCAGCAAAAAAAGCACCATAACGTAGCAAGTAAAATTGAAATTTTGTCAAATCCTTAACCGCACCCGCTGGTGCATAGGGCACTGCAACATATAAACGCAGTGTTATCTTGATCGTTAGCACATGAAAGGTGATTAGCGCTCTGCTTCAGGAACCAGTCCAGGGTAATGTTTAATAAATATTAGATTGTAAAAATCACTTATATTTGAAATTATTAAAGAAAACACTTGTTTTTATACCACATGAGTTTATTTATGACAACTAGTTTTGGAAGCTAAGCTTCCATCCGAAACTAGTAGTCATAAATAAACTACTAGTCAAGTGGTTTTAAAACAAGTGTTTTCTTTAATAATTTTAAAATAATTTACCACAAAGTAGAAATGCCGAAAGAATAAATAAAATACACTTATATTTAATTGACCCCCCCTGGGAATCGAACCCGGGACCTCCAGCGCGGTAGCTAAACAAACTAAACATTACACCACTATGGCGGACAAAATATACAATACTTAAGAATAAACTGGTTGGGATTCTAGATTATCTTCAAATGTGAAGACAAATATTGTGGCTTAAACTGGCAGGGCTTGTCGCTATAAAGTATGGATTTTTTAACTAAATGTTGGATTGGCGTCGTTTGAAAAGCTTTCCTTAACTTGATTTTGAAGCTGACATAAGTGTGCCATCTTGTTCGTTAATTGCATGTTGAAGGTGATCTTTTGCTTGATTTAGAAGCTGACTTAAATATAATAATTATAGTGGGTTAATATTCTATCACGAAATTGTTTCTTCTTTTAACTCTTAACTCCCCTAATGGTGCATAGAGCACTGTATCACATCGAAGCAGTTTTATCATGTTCGTTAATTGCATAATGAAAGTGATCAATTTGCTTGAAGTGATCTTTTGCTGAATTAAAAGCATTTTTAATTTTTTTTCTTGTTTGGGATGACAACAGCAACATATGTAAAACAAAACAATTAAAAGATATACATTAAACAAGCCAATTAAAGTTAACCACAGAAACATAAAGATTGGTACAAAATATTAAGTGTAGATCTAGCAAATGAATGAATTTCAAAGTATGATTGTCATAGGTTAATATTTTCTCAGGACATCATTCCTTCTACTAACTCTTAACCTCACTTAATGGTGCATAAGGCCCTACATAGTTTAGAAGTGTTCTCTTATTAACCCATGTAATCAGTTCCATGCTTCAGGTTAGAGATATGTTAAATTTAAAATCTTTTTATTCATTTATAATTTAAGAGGAATACCAAGGAAAACTTAGCATGATATATTTCAAATACTTGAAAGTGGTCTGGTCAGGAGTCGACGGATAAGAGGCGAAGATTGTTTGCAAAAGACAGAGTGGTGTGGCGTTCTATTATCACTGCCTTCCACTGCGGTGAAGAGGTATATACATATATTTCTCCGTAGTTAATTTTGGAAAATATACACCCTTATTTTATATTTCAATTTTATCTTTTAATATTTTTAAGTCAAACTAAAGAATTCCTGGAATGTTTGAACAGAGTCTTATGCGAAATTGAAAATTCGAGAAAAAATATACTCAAAGATCTTTGTTTATTTGATATCTGAGAATACAGAGGAGGGGTTGTAAGCGGTGCAAAGGAGAGGATAAGCTTAACAGATAATAAAGGGTTTAATAAATTTGGAAGTAAACAAGAAGTAACTCGAGTTGAACTTACTCGACAGTCATGGTAGCGTTTTCATTACACGTTGAGACCCGTTACTCGTAATTTTATACATTTAGCTCATAATCTGAAAAAAAAACAGATTTTCCTTAATCATAATTTCACATAATATTATTAAAAGTCCATCCATCCAAAATACTTTATTTTGCGGTTATTTGAATTTATTATATTAAATAATAATAGATATAAATTTTGTACTGACATTTCTTGGTGGAACTGCATTTTATAAAATAAAAAAAAAATAAAAAAACTGTAAAGTTTTTTTCAAAAGTTTTATTTGACCAGTGCTTTGCTGTCAATAAGATCATTGGACTGGTAGGAGGCTTGACAGAATTCTAGAAATGTTATATACACAACAAGGCAGGGGTTGAGAACCATGACTTTATAAAGTTTTTCTGACAAATTAATATAAATTGATTTAATTAAAGTAGTTTTTTTTGTGATAAAAATGACATAAAAGGCATGGTAAGGGTTTTTATGTAGGATTTTATATATTTTTTTTAATAGAAATGGATCCATTTCTTTATTATTCTTTAATTCATTAAATTAAAATTCATTTTGTCTGGAAAAAGTATATAAAATTATGGTTTTTACCCAGCCGTGTTGTGTACACATATATAACATAGAAATTTGTCAAGGATCTTACCAGTATGATGATGTCGGTGACAACGAAACCCGATCACGAGTCAAATAAAAAAAAGGAAAAATCTATATTGTCGTTTTTTATTACGTATTTTGTTTTGTTTTTGTTATTGTTAATAAACCTTTCGTAAATACCGTAAAATAGAGTCCGCTTCAGTAGGTTAATAGTCAATGCGTTTAACTCAAGGCTGGAGGCACCGGGATCGATTCCCGGGGGATGGGGTCAAAATTAATAATAATATCCTGGACTGGTACTTGAAGCGCACGATTAATCACCTTGCTTTCATATAAAAACGATCGAGATAACACTGCAATGATAGGATGCAGTGCCATTGAAATTTTGGTGTAGATAGGGGTTAGAAGAAAAAGAAACAAAAAGTCTATGGTAATTCAAATATGTATCAATTCTCTTAAAACTATGTATTTATTCAATCACAGACTCATTAAGTTATAATAAAATATTTATAGTGATTTTAAAACAAAGTAATTTTTTAATTATATCATTAACTATAGTTTTCTAATACCTGAATATCATATTCATAATAAAATATTGAAAACAAAATGGCAAAAACAAACCCTATTTAAAATTTTGCACAGGTCTGAAGGAGTTGACGGCAGTTTCCTCCTGTTCTCTGTGTTTCCACCCAGCTTCCTTTAGTTTGCACTCTCTTCCTTCTACCAGTTCCTATATTCCTTGTCGACATCCTTCTTCCTTTCAACTTCAACTTTATTTTCCTGTTCAAGCGACAGGAAGAGAGGAAAATGCAAGACCAAGAATTGAAATCTAAAAAGAACGGAGACATTATAAAAAGTTTTGAAAAGTAAAGATTTTGTTAATCAGCAATTCGTAAAGCAATTATTTAAAATAATTAAAATATGATTTTGTTTTATCAAAAATATATTTTAATTATGAAATGGAAAAACACAAAGGTATTGCTTCGAATATAAATTAAACTATTTAATATTTAAAAAAATATTAACTGACTAACAATCAATGTAGACCATTATTTTATTTTGTGTTTTCCTGAATTTCCTTGAACTCTTTCTGCTCTTATGTCCTTTATTGATTGTTATAAGATTTTTTTTGTTGTTAGAGCTAAAATCATTCCCATAAGAGTGAAGGCTAAAAAAATAAAATAACTAAGCATCACGCCGCTTTCCGCAAGGGTAGGCAGAGAGAATAGAACCCTACACCAATCTGTTTTAGCAAACATTCTTCGTCTCTTCCACGTTCTTGAGTACGCTCATATATGTACATACTCGTATATACGCCAATTATTCCGACTTTAAACCTGACCAATTAATGTAAGGTATTCTTTAAAATTAAGATTTTTATGTTTTGACACATACACACACACACACAAACCCACACACACACACACACACACACACACACAAAGTGAGTGCCAAATGCCAGGTCGTAAGCCCTGGCATGCTCAGACTTTCATCTTCTTAGATATTAAAATGTACGAAGATGAAAGTTATAAAAAAATTAAACATACCCACCGACTCTTGATCTGACCGCTTTCAAATATTTGACATACATACTTCATCATGCCAAGTTTTCCTCGGTCTTTCTCTACTCCTATTTTCAACTACGTTTGCCTCATAAAAATTAATATGCTGCTTGAAAGTCTGGACGCATCGCTCACTCCTTTCAAAAACGACATAAGTATATCAAAACACTTGGTTTTTAAGGAGATCGTTTTTAAAGTTTAAGAATATAATGAAATGAATTAAAAATAAATATCAAGCCACTTATTGAACTTTTTACTGTACAACAAATCTTTTTAGGTAAAACCTGAATGTTTTTTCTCCATTTGAAAAATATTTGGTAAATAAAAAAAATTAAACAATATCGTTTCTTTGAAATGTAAAAACACTTTCTGCCCTGTAGCGGGTAAATATTAAGTTAAAAATATGCCGTTTTTGCTGGGATATAGTACATTATCTGGGCATTCCGAAAACATGCACAACTAAATATTTACGATTTTAGGTATATGACGTTGTTGAAAGGAGAGAGCGGTTTGTGTATAATTTTTTCGTTTTTTTTGTATACCTACGACTTGTAAGTAATAATTTACATTCCGTAAAAAGAGTACAATATATGATGATATTAGAAACGTTATGTACATAGATATGTTTTTTACAAAGTGGTATATTACTCTCCAGGGTCAAATATAAATAATTCATTGTCATATTTCAGTTATACTTTGAGATATAACAAAAAACATGATGACAAAAATGAACGTAATAAAAATTCTAGCACAAAACGATGTTACATACATTCAATGAATAAATTAAGTGAAAGGTTCGTAGTCAAAATGAGCATAAAGGAAGCGAGCGGTAACTTCAAATATCCATTGTGTAACATAAGCGCTAAGAGTATTATAAGGAGACGGTCTTATGGATGGTATAAATATTAAGGATCTAACCATCCTTGTGGCTTCTATCCTTAAACTCCTGGTGTGTAGTGCCTATATCATGCTCTAAGGATCTTCTCAAAGTGTAGAGTGTAGACGGTTACACAAGTGAACTTATTATAAATCGCTCACTCCTTTCAACAATATCATATATAATATATTATTAGTTTATTGTTTCGGCATTAACTTTGTGGTAAGACATGTTACAATGATTAAAGAAAACACTTGTTTTTTACCACTTGAGTTTTATTATAGACTACATGTTTCAGAAGTTAAACTTCCATCATTCAGGTCTGTATAATAACTAAAATATTAAATATAAAATTGTTCTATAAATAAGGAGTAAACTAAAATATTAAATATAAAATTGTTATATAAAGTAACTAAAAACAAAAGTATTGACTAACCCCTTCCCCTTACTTTCCCCTCTCCTTATTTATAGAACAATTTTATATTTTATATTTTAGTTATTATACAGATCTGAATGATGGAAGTTTAACTTCTGAAACATGTAGTCTATAATAAAACTCAAGTGGTAAAAAACAAGTCTTTTCTTTAATCATTGTCTTATACAAATGTTTTATTTTTCATGTTTGAATCATCAAGTTATTACCAAATCATTAAATAATAAAATTTTAGTAATATTTTTCATTAAAAAATCAGTTTGTTCAAATTAATATTAAATTTATTTGGTTCCAAAGGAGTTATTTTGAAAACATATTTTCAAACTTATCATAAATTGAGAACACAAATGAAAAAAAATTTAATTTGTCTAAAAATCACAAAATGTAACTACTTAATCTACTTTCACTAGACTACATGAAATTTCCCATCACTCATAAACGCGCAGGTGATCAGCCCATCCTCCCCACGACCGCCATGATCCAGCTCTTGTAGCTAAAGACTCTGGTGAACACGTCAGGGTATCCTTTGGCACAAGGATAACCCCAGGAGACCACTCCGACTTGCGCATTTCCTTCTACCAACGGGCCGCCAGAATCACCCTGAAAGAAAAAGGATTTAATGAACGGGAATTTGTTGAAGAGAACATGGACTATTGAGAAATTGGTTGGAAGAGCATTGAAGCACTTGGGATTTGATATTGATACAAGACGTAGAGAATTTTATGGAATGGCTTGTTTATAAATTACAGTAAAATGGACGCGAGTTATTCCGTATCAAAAATGACAACGATTCATTCAATAATATAAGTAATACCGTATTAATAATATTTATGGTTCATTCAATAATACAAATGACTCCGTATTTACAATATTCATGGTTCATTCAATAATATAAGTGATCTCGTATTAACAATGACCATGGTTCATTCATGATACAAGTGATACCGTATTAACAATGTCTATGGTTCATTCAATGGTAAAAGTGATCCCGTATTAAAAATATTAATTGTTCACTTTATAATTTAAGTGATCCCCTAAAAACAATTTCCATGGTTCAATCGGCATATTTTTCAGAATTTTAACTCCATTCGATTGTAACATTTATTGTTTTAAAGTCGCGTTAGCTCTGGAAATTCCAGGACTTCCATATTCCCTTGGACTTTCCATACTCCCACAAAAGATGCTTCATCTCTATTTAGACACCTTATTTATAATAAATCTTCATATCTCTGTTAATTTGGTCCAGAAGGTTGAATGAATAAGAAAGGAATAATTATAAAACCCATATCTAGATGTCGGCTGTAATTGATGAAAAAAAATGGTTAAATAGCTTTTTTTGACTTGTGTGAATGAAAGTTCATTTTATCAAGAGTCTACTTCTAAAAGTCAGGAAGTACGAAAATCTAGGAGTGTACGAAAAGAAAAAGATGTGTGGCATTGTGTCATCTGTACTAATCAAGTTAAGAGAATGCTTTTTGTATATTAGAAGCATTGTAAACATTGTGGTATGGTAATATAACACTCTCCTTATCATTCATCGTTCACTTTGAGTAATACCACTTTAATTAAAGTGGTATTGCACAAAGTGAACAATGAATGATAAGGAGACTGTTAAGATAATACTGAATGATCTTACATGACAAGCTCCTCGTCCCTGCGAGGTCAGTGTGCAAATCTGGGTGTTGAACACTTTGTTTACGCTCTGTAGTCTAGCACTGCACTCCCCAGTGTTTATAGCTGTCAGTCTGATGTACTGAAGGTCGACAGCTGCATTTCCGGGGTACTAAAAGAAGTAAATGAATTATTTATTAGTATGTGACCATCAGAAGTGCATTACCATAAATCCATTAAAAATATTTGATTTATTGCATGTTAGTTCCGGGTTTGGCACGCAGAAAATGAGATAATTGATTTCTTTTAAAAATCAAACACTTGTATTTATTGAGTTTTATCTCATTTCACGCGACTAGTTTTGAAAACTGCAAATGTTTTTATCGTCATGTGATTACAATAACTAACAAACAAAAAATTAATCAGGTATATATAGAGGTGGGTGAGATAATAACTGGGGTTAAGGGGCGGGACTTACATAATATAATTGATTTCATTATACATATCACTCCTTTCAACAACGTCAAATATCAAAAAACTTAATTGTATAGGAGATCATTTTTAAAGTATAAAAAAACAATAAAATGTATTAAAAATAAATATCAAGCCACTTATTGAAGATTACCTCTTTAGGTAAAACCTGAAGGTTTTTTCACCAATTGAAAAATATTTAGAATATTTAAAAAAAATAATTAACAATACCTTTTCTTCAAAATGAAAAAAACAACACTTTCTGCCCTATAGCGGGTAGATATTAAGTTAAAAATATGCCAATTTTGCTGTGATATAGTACATTTTCTGGGCATTCCGAAAACGTGCACAACTGAAAATTGACGTTGTTGAAAGGAGTGAGTGATATGTATTATGAAGGTAGAAATAATCTATTTTTTTTCTTCACTAATTGGTTTGTTGAATCTGTCAACAAACGTATCAGCTAGGTTTAAATATGAAAAAAAAACTAATCATAGATCACGCCTCGTCCCCGAAAGGGTAGACATAGAGAAAAGAACACCACACCAATATGTCTTTGCAAGCAATCTTCGCCTCAATAGTAAGATACTTATATATTTTTTTTAAATCTAAACTGTTATTCTATCACTATGAACATTACATATGTCCGGCTCTCAATACGTGTTTCGACATTAAAAATGTATTTAAAAAAAATCAATGACTCAAGTATCTCTGATAATCGGCTTCCCGGTTAATCCGACCCCGGAAAATCGGGAGTGTACTCCATACGAGTATATTTGTTTTATTTTATAAAAAGAGTAATATTTAACCAAATGTGACTTACACTCGTTCTTCCCCATCCGGTGAGGGTGAGAACACTTCCTGCTTGAGTGTCAGCAACAGGCAGGTTTATAGGTCTGACTCTGTCGGTGAAGGTGATCGGTTGGCTCAGCTGGATGAGAGCGATGTCATTCATCTGAGTGTTCCTGTTATACTGTTGATGACGTATGACGTTCTTTACTCCATACCTTGAACCTCCCTGGTTTATCTTGTTGGTTCCGACAACTACTGAGCCAGGATTTGAACTGGGAATATAAGGAAAAGAAATAATTATTTTACAGGTCATCAAACTAGTTATATATGTTATTCAAAACAGGGTTGGAAATCAGGTTAATTTAATTTTCAAGACAGGACCCCACAAGATGGAACCCAAAAATTAAACTAATCATAAAAAAAATAGACGTGATCCAAGGGGGGGAGTACTAAAAGATCCTTGTTCATATTTGTATGAAAATCGTATTACGCAGCTCCCAGCACGTACCAACTCGCCGCCAGCTGAGTCATAGGTGACACGTCCGTCCCAATGCGCCGTCCGTCCCAATCAGTGTCAGCATTCAGTAGGCGACTAAATGCCGATACTGATCTCCCAATTTCTATCTCCCATCAAGGTTAAAGGATTCAGACAATAATGGGGATGATGATCTTACTCTACTACGCAGTGAGCTGCGGTGAGGATCCACAATGGGCCAAGTATGCTTCCGCCGCAGAAGTGGAAGTCAGAGGAGTCCCTCAGGGAAGCCTGGTAGGGGACCGCACCATCGGCTGCTGGAGCACCTCCCACAATCCTTTGGTCCACCAGGTCGAAAGTCTCAGGCACGAACTTCTTAGGAACAGATTCTTTTTCTAGGAATGAAATATAATATTTAAACACTACAATATGACGAGTTTGTGTAAAAAAAAATCGGAAAAATATTTACAATGTTTTGAGTGTGTCCAAATACTTGCACATAAATCTGGATTTTCTTATTTATATTATGTTATAATCACTTTACACAAGTCGCTCACTCCTTTCAAGAACGTCATATTAAAAAATAGTCGATTTTCAGTTGTGCATGTTTTCGGAATGTCCAGAAAATGTACTATATCCCAGCAAAAGTGGCATATTTTTAACTTAATATTTACCTGCGACACGGCAGAAAGTGTTATTTTTGCATTTTGAAGAAAAGGTATTGTTTAATTATTTTTTTAAATATACTAAATATTTTTCAAATGGAGAAAAAACCTTCAGGTTTTACCTAAAAACATCTGTTGCACGGAAAAATGTTCAATCAGCGGCTTGATATTTATTTTGAATACATTGTATTATATTTTTAAACTTTAAAAACGTTCTCCTGAAAATTCAAGTTTTTTTATTTATGACGTTCTTGAAAGGAGTGAGCGAAGTGTAACATGCACCAATTCTATCCATGATTGACAATTACACTACTCAAATTCTTGAAACTTCTAGATATAAGAATGTGAGTTTCGAGTTAGATTAATGGAATATGAAGAGATGTATGAATGTGAAAGAAACTTGTAGCAAATCCATCGCTAAAGATGAAAAAGTGCTGGTCGAAACCAGTTGGAAAAAGTAACCAAAAATAAAAGTTCTCAAAAACCAATTTTGAGTTTTGAAATAACTTTTTAGATATTTTCATCAGTAAAATGACTGTCACTGTTGTCATTCTGACTAAAATATTAATAGTAGAACAGTAACAGTGAATGTAAACATACATAGAAGTAGCCGAAAACGACAAATGCGATTATTTTGGCACAAAATTGAGGTATTTACGGAAATTTAGATGTAATTGGAACATATAACACACATCGGTAATCGTATTATTATCTCTGAGTGCTATGCAATGGATTAATGAAATGTGTACATTCTATAATATACGTAAATTAAAGTTATTGTAACATACGACAGCGAAATTATTTTTTGACATCTCATCAAAGATGAAGAAGAATATGGAAGTCTGGGCATTTACGGGGCTGACGACCGTCATAGGCTGGTTTGTATTTGGACACACTCAAAATGTTGTAGCGAAATTATGTTAAAGTTTTCTTGAAAAAGAGGCAATATAATTTTTTTTATATTTTTGTTGTTTATTTATTTACTAAATTTTCAGAGTGTACAAATTTTCGTTGACAAATCTGAATTTGTCCACTAAGGAATTATTTAAGTATGTATATTTCCATCTCAACAAAGACGAAGAAGAATGTGGCAGTCTGGGTATTTTTACAGGGCTTGCGATCTGTCTTAGGCTTGTCTAAGTGATAAACATCCATGATTGACAATCACACTACCGAAATTTCGGATGTTTTACATATAATTTATAAATTTTAATTGATTCCTTCTTTCACAAGTTTCTCGGCACTATCGATGGTTGAATTAAATGAGTTTTAAGTTTTATTTATTTTGCAGAGACCTTCATTAAATAAATGTAAGAATCTTCTTCTTGTAAGATTCTAAATACAGGTAATTTTTCACTCTTCTATTTATTTGATAATACCTAGAACTGTTACCGCAGGATTGATCACCTTGCCTTTTTGTGAATATCAATCAGAATAACATTGCATCAATAAGATGCAGTGTCATATGCACTATTATGTGCAAATAGGGGTAGGAAGACCCATAAGTAATAATTATGTTTAATGATCAAAAGAACTTGTTCAGTCTGCTTCCATTATAAGTAAAGTCATGAAAAAATAAATTAAGTTTTAATAAATGATGATTGCTTGAACGATAGAGTTATATTACCAAAGCACAAAGCAAACAATGCTTTTAATATACAAAATATAAATAAAATGAAAACTATGAACAAATGAAAATTTGAAGTGGGTAGATATCAAAAAGTTCACATCGTTTGGCCATGTTGCATTTGATTTTTTAAAATAAAAAAGCCATAACCTGCAAAACGTCCATTTTAGATGATTGTCTGCTGTAGTGGAGCAAAAATAGAGAAGGTAAATGTGAAAAATTTATCACAAACACCCAGACCAATTGAAAATAAATATTTCGTGAATTCATTTTGCAATTGGCGGGAATCGAATCGGGAGTCAAGCGTCTACCCAACTACGCAACGGCACCTGTCATAAATAATTTTATTGATTGATTCGGCAGTCACTCTGTGGTAAAATCTATCATTTGTTAAAAATGGATAAAACTGGATAAAATGAAAAAACATTAATTAAAAATGGATAGTTAATTTTCTGGATAAAATGGTTAAACATTAATTGCAAATGGATAAATAATTTTCTCTCGTAAAGGTCTATAAATAAGTATTTTGAAATGTGCCCTCGGCACGGGATAACTTAGTGAAGGCATATTATTGCAATTTGTAATTTGTAATATGTATTTATTTAAAAACATATTATATACATAAGTCATATATACATATAATATTCCCGATGATTGATTTCTATTTCTCATTATGTGTACGATGAAAGAAAAAATAAATAATTGAAGTAGTTACCCTGTTTTCCATTGGCAGCTCCCAGACAGCAAACTGCTACCGCGAGTAGTGCGTACCTCATTGTGGAATACCGTAACCGAATAGTGATGATCGTAAAGTAATTCGGCTATATATACCGCTTGTTGTTCTTCACAGGAAACTCTTAATCGACGATAAACCACATAATATTAAAAGCAATAAATTTACAAATAACAGGTTACGTATAATTTACTGTCCAAAATAAAACGTAACAAGGGTTAATCAATTTGATACGAGAACAATTATATAAGGTAAAATTTTCGTCCATTGTTCTACATTTTTAATTACCAAACCTTATTCTGGCTTAATGACATTATATTTTTTAATCACATTTTTGTAATCAATTTTCGAAAAACCTGTTTGCGAGACATTTTCTGCAGACTGTTTGCAAAAGATCTTTTTAGGTAAAATTTGAAAGTTTTTTCTCCATTTGAAAAATATTAAGTATATTTAAAAAAAAAAATTAAACAATACCTTTTCTTCAACAATATGCATAAACAACACTTTCTGCCTTTTAGCGGGTAAATATTCAGTTAAAAATATGCCGCTTTTGCTAGGATTTAGTACATTTTCTGGGAATTCAAAAAACATGCACAACAGAAAATTGTCGATTTTTGATATATGACGTTTTTGAAGGGAATGAGCGATGCGTCATGACAGATTTTATGATTTAGTGGTGTTTACCAAGCAAAACTTTTATTAAAAATGGATAGATGTTACCACAAAGTGACTGCTGAATCAATTAATGAAATAAGATTATTCATCATTTATCATTTTTACTATAATTGCATATTTATCATTTTTAATTTTTTTCGAACCTGTATATATGCAAAGTACCCGAGACGTTTCGGGTTTTCTATGTCATATTTTAACATATTGTATTTTTATGTATCGTATTTTAAAACATCGAAAATGTAGAAAAAAACATTTATGAAACTCTCTACGATGAAATGTCGTTGTTAATATTTTTTAAATCATCGGACATAAACTGAAATATACAATTAAAGTTCAAAAAGTCTACGTCATAATATAAATTGAAATTTTGAGTCATTTGATATGGAATAATTACCATAATTTGAATGAAATTATTGAATATTCAGTTTAAAAATCTCGTTGAAAAATAAATTTGGCGTTGAGAAATAATTATTCCAACTTACCTGAATTTTAGAGCAATTAGCAGATTAAAAACCGTGACATCCTTGTCATGAATGAATTTAATGATTTAGTTCGCAATTATTCGAAAACATGATTATGTTTCAAAACAGTTAATTATATTATACAGTCCTTTATGTGTACCGGCTTCGGATAACGGTGTCCTTCATCAGGACCGTACTAAACACAGGAATAAATAAATATATAAAAAAATAATTCAATGATTTAGGGAATTATTTATTGAAAACATTTGTTTCAAAACTGATTTTAAAATTATGCAGTACTTAATGATATTTATATTTGCTGGCTTTGTAAAATATTGTCCTTCGTCAGGACCGTGCTAAACATACACAATTTTCATGTAAAAGCTAGCATTTACCTTATGGGAAAATTAAAAATAAAAACTGTAATTTAAGAAGTATATAGATTTTAAAACGTAATATGTACAATTCAAGAATACTTTTTTGACATCTCAACAAAGATGAAGACGAATATGAAAGCATGGGTATTTACAGGGCTTTACACTTGTCAAAGGCTGGTCAAGTGACCACTTAACACACGAGTAACATTCACCATTTATAACCCATGATTGACAACCACATTACTGAAATTATCGGAACCTCTAGATATACATATATTAATCTCATGACACAGCACATATGAGTTCACAACAGCCATGTATGTATACTGGATTGAAAAATATATATATTCATTTGATATGACTCAGTTAAAAAAAAATACGAAACAGCCCTGATACAACCATGTCCCTACATTAAAATTTCACAAAATTTGAATAACAAAAATGTTTAAATAACACAAAAGTGTTATCCGTTTGAAGACTCGTGCCATAATGTAGAATTATGAATTATTCAAGTGTATTCGTATCTCATTAGGCCTACTAAAGAAGGGTTGAAGCGGTCATGTGAGGAAATTAGGGGATGGGGGATGAATGGGAAGTCGGAAGGGGCGACGAAGGTGGTTGGGTATTAAGGGTTGGTCACTTCTGTGTTCTCTGCCTAATTAGGTTACAATACTACAATACAAGAAGTTTCCCATATCGAAATTCAACCTTCCTCGCTTTTGGATCTCGTAATACGAACTGCAAAGAGACAGATAATTTAAAATATAAATTATATTCTCTAAAATGTCTTCAGAAAGGGTTATTAAAACATACTCGTATATCCATTTTAGGCATTAATTTTTCATCTCAGTGCGTTATTAAAACACGTAAAAAGTGGGTTTTCACATGTGCTATTATTTATTTCAACATATAACATACATAAGTCACATATATAATATTCCCTATGAGTAATGGAATTAAGGTTAACAAGATTGAAAATCAGATAAGAACTTAACCATTTAAAAAATACAGGGCAAATCGTAAAATATAAAGCAATAAATGGTTCATCAAATAGGTACATAACAAAACATAAGGTAAGAAGCAGGTTTAAAGAAAAAATAATGAGAAAATATAACTAACCACGAACACAAATATCTTTCCTTGGATATTTTTTTCAGTTCATACATTTTGGATTCCTGATTGGAATATATTTTATATATGTTTGTCAGGCAGCTGGTTAATTTGGATGTAGGCAATATATGTTTTTAAAAATGATTTTATTGTTATTATATAATTTTCTGTACTTAGGCGATTCTCTCATTTTTAAATACAGAAAAATTTCCACAGAAATGACAGAACAATGTATATTTTCATCGCAAAACACAAAAACTGCATTTTTGGCAGTAAAATAAAGTTATTATTGTAATGTATGTTCTTACATTCTTTTGTCCGCCTCCGTAGTGTAATGGTCAGCACGCTCGGCTACCGTTCTGGAGGTCCCGGGTTCGATTCCCAAGGGGGGTAAAATAAATATAAGTGATTTTTTCACTGTCATATCTATTCAATATTACCCTGGACTAGTACCTGAAGCGGAGGGCTGATCACATTTCCTTTATGTGTAAATGATCAAGATAACACTGCGTTTATATGACGCAGTGCCCTATGCACCATTAGGGTGCGGATAAGGGGTTTATTATTATTATTATTATGTTCTTACACATATAAACCTGTATACACATATGTATTTGTAATAGTTTGTTTGGATATAGCTTACATCTTAAAAATCATACGTAACATCCTTAATTCAAAATTATTAGTAAACAAAAAGAAATTAAGCATAAAAACCCTTTGTTTTTGTATTGTATTATTTTATTTGATGTTTTGAAAAAGTGTTTGTGAAAATTTGAAATAAAAAAAAACTTACACACATGTATATTATGTCGAAATTCTGACTTAACGTTTAAAAAGTAATATATTTAGAAAGTTCTTCGCATTACAGCTAAAAAAACCCCTGTTTTCGAATGTAGGTTAGTTTACCATATTCATGGATGTAGATTCCACTTAAGTCGTATAATTAAATTGTTTTTGGGCGGTTATTTTTAATACATTAGCTTCTCATCCTTACACAACATGCTCTGTGTACACAACGCGTTACAACAACGGTACAGGGAAGCAGAGAGATGTCTGTTGAGCAACTTTAGTCATTATTGTCGACATACCTGTTGCCTCATTATTTCCACATCAGTCCACCCCCTCTCGTAATATCACCAACTACCCTTACTACGTCTCTCCCCTGTAATGTTTCACACCTGGATTACACCACAGCTTTTCTCTAAGTAAAACCTACTTTCAAAAGCTCGTATTCTACTTACATATTTACGACAGCCTTAAATAATCAATATGCAAATATGAAAATATGCATATATATATATATATATATATATATATATATATATATATATATATATATATATATATATATATATATATATATATATATATATATATATATATATATATATATATATATATATATATATATATATATATATATATATATATATATATATATATATATATCATATTCATATTCAAACATTATCGATATAATTACCTAAGGTTTATCGAGTTGTTGGAAATATGTAGCGTCCTCACCCGATTGTGCATAGGGCACTGCATTATATAAATGCAGTGTTGTCTTGATCGTTAAAACGTGAAGGAAAGCTGATTAGCTCTCCGCTTTAGGGACCAGTCCAGTGTAATATTGAATAAATATTAGAGTGAAAAATCGTTTTTATATATTTTATCCCTTCCCTTGGGAATCGTACCCGAGATCTCTAGTACGAAGATAATACCCAATTTTTATTATCAAGAGATAATAACAAATTAAACTTTATAAATAATAAAATAAATATTTTTGTTGTTGTTTAAATGTGTGTCATTTTTTATTGTTATTTAATATTTTCTAAAAGAGGGTTTTATAATATATGATATCCAAATATATAAATTATTTTCTTTGAATTGCTTTGAATCATTTACTATTTAAAAATAAAACTCTTCCTCTTAAAAAATAAAAATCGTTGGAACCTTCCATTTCTCTTTTTTAAGCATTTAGTACTAAAGAACTGTTTTAAAAATAACCTGGTTAAAATGAAGAATACAAGAAATGTGTTATTTTAATATTGTAATGAACATGTGGCGTCCGAGAGCTGTGCTAGAGGGATGTTTAATGTTATCAGTATAACAAATGTATTCAGACTGCGGGGTAGAATTTATTGCCACCCTTCATTATAGTTATTGTTATTTAGTTTCAAGATTACATTTCTACAGGAATAAATAAAACGATTCCATGAACTCATAAATGTGTTAGTATTTTATTAAAACTAATGGCAGAGGGATGGTTATTCCGAAACCTGTAGCCATTAAGTAATTTTTACTAACTTATTATTTAACCAACCCCCCGTAGAAATTGGCAGGAGAATAGAACGCCATTCCAATATGTCTTTGCAAACAATATTAGCCTCTTCCACATTTATGCATCTTTATATAATGGGGGATGTAGTAATATCCAGAAGAATAGCCTTTATCAGTATCTAGATTATTAATTCATTATTGGCTTATATTTTCACCTGTTAATGAGAATCTGTAGTTTTTAAAATTGGTCATGTTTACTTTGATCATTTGAAAAAAAGGTCTTAGATGAGTGCTTTATTTTTATATTTTAATTATTATATTTCCACATAGTTGCCAATTGCCAAATTTGTTAAGTTGATTCGGCAGTCACTTCGTTGTAATATGCATCCATTTTGAATTTAAGTTGTACTTGGGAAATACCACTTTTTTCTCAAATTCAACACGGTGTTTGAAAATGATGCGGAATGCATCAAAACACGTGTCACAATAGATTTTAAGAATAAGTGGTATTTATCACGTGAAATTTTAATTTAAAATAAAATAAAAATTGTGCTTTGTAAAAGCCATGTGCGGACAAAAGCGAACATTTCCGTAACCTTTTGATTGTTTTATTTTGGTAAAGATGCAATCCATTAAAAGCTAACAAATTTTTACTGAATTATTCCATACAACATCGGTTAACACATACATAACACCATACACAACAAGTCAATGTCGGTTAAATTAATTACATATTGGTATTTACAAAGTAAAATTTAAATTTAAAATTAATGGCATATCATTATTTATTTTTATTTTTTTCATAGATACATGTATATTTTTTTACTATATCGCTCACTCCTTTCAAGAACGTCATAAATCAAAATACTTGATTTTTCAGGAGAACGTTTTTAAAGTTTAAAAATATAATACAATGTATTAAAAATAAATATCAAGCCACTTATTGAAGTTTTACTGTGCAACAGATCTTTTTAGGTAAAACCTGAAGGTTTTTTCTCCATTTGAAAAATATTTATTATATTTAAAAAAAAAAACAATACCTTTTCTTCAAAATGCAAAAACAACACTTTCTGCCCTGTAGCGGGTAAATATTAAGTTAAAAATATGCCGCTTTTGCTGGGATATAGTGCATTTTCTGGGCATTCCGAAAATATGCACAACTGAATATTGACGAATTTTGATTTATGACGTTCTTGAAAGGAGTGAGCGATATGTATTACGGCTTTTTAGGCATGGCCTGTGTTGAGCCGAAATACTTACATGTTAATCCAATTTTATTTTTTTTACCATAATTATTATTTTTAATTCTTAGATTTTATACATTACATACAATGGATATAATAACAATTTACAGTAAAAAGATTTTAGAATCAAATAATTTCACCTGGACATTAGTTAATTCACTTTCTACCTTGTCCCTTCCAACGAGAAGCAACCATCGACGGACACTGTTCTTAAAGACATGATCACTATATAATAAAGATATATCTTATATGTCGACCTCCGTAGTGTAATAATGGTCAGCACGCTCGGCTACCGTTCTGGAGGTCCCGGGTTCGATTCCCAAGGGGGGTAAAATAAATACAAGGGATTTTTTCACTGTAATATTCATTCAATATTACCCTGGACTGGTGCCTGAAGCGGAGGACTGATCACCTTTCCTTCGTGTGTAAACGATCAAGATAACACTGCGTTTATATGACGCAGTGCCCTATGCACCATTGGGATAAGGGTTTATTATTATTATTATATGCATAATATGTGTTTGTACTACAATTATATTTTCCGCACACATGTAATGACTGTTTGTGTACTAAATGTAATAAAATAAATCTCGTTAAAATCCTGTGCAGTAAAATATTTCATACGGCGTGTTCCCTAACAAAGCGATCGTTACCGTTTTAAATAAAACAGCAGGGATCGATCGGAAAGCATTCAAAGTTCGTGAATCTCCCAATCAAGTCTGAAAAACAGCCCGGAAATTAAAAATTCCTCGAAAAAAATCCGAAAGTCACAAGTTACAACCACCTGGTCCCATTTCCTGTCTGAACTCGCAATATCCACGATACATTACTTTTTATAAGCCATAGTTCTATATCCATTATGCTTCTATTAAAATCTCTATAATAAATGAGGTTTATGTACGTTTTTTTACGAGTATTGCTGTATGAATTTTTTAATGTGTTTTGTTCCTGCGGCCAGGGATACACTCGGTTAGTAAATAATGGAATCTGGTAAAAAATACGCGTTGGGATTCTTTATTAATTCTAGTAATTTTTTCTGTCCCCTATCAGCGCACGCCACACGGTGTTAATTTAATCGTTAGTTATACGAAGGCAAGGTGCCTCTGCGGCAGTCCTGCGCTCCTGGTTCATATAAAATTCTTCCAACCCTTATTTGCACCCAATGGTGCTCAGGGCACTGCGCTGTAATATATACAATACAGTGGATAACACTGCATATACCAGTGTTATCTTTATCGTTAAATCGATAAAGGAAAAGAGATCAACCGTGCTCTTCAGTTATCATTCCAGGATAATATTAGATAAATATTAGAGTAAAAAGCGCTTATATTTATTTTGACCCGTCTGGGAATTTATCCCCAGACCACCAGTATGGTAGACAAATGCGTTGACCGTTATATTTATTTATTTTTTCTCTACGACATATCGTGTCGAAAGATATGTTGTAGAGAAAAAATAAATACATAATCAGATGTAAGTTTCTTGCATTTTTAATTAACTTAATTATACCTAAGTCCAACTATAAATGTAAGTACCATCCTACCATATTTGCAATACTGCCTTCTCTGTAATGCCTTATGTACCATTCAGCTTTATTCTAGTTAAAATAGCAAATATATTGTAAATTTTACATAATAAATAATGATTAATACAGGATATCAGGGAACAAAGATAATTATTATGAGCAATACATACTCCGTATTTGTTTTAAATTTTAATGTTTTTAAATATTTGTTTAATATAGTAATAAAAATATTACAATTTGTATAGTTACCTTGCACGTGGCCTTTACCTTTAAATGATTATATTCTGAAAAGATTTAGTGTGTATTTTAATTACATTTTGAGTCTGTATGTGTTAAAAGGACCGCAACACAATTTCTGGTGTGTTTAACATAATTTGTACTACCGTACTGGACCATATTATTGGGAGAAGTAAAATCATTTGAAATATTATGACTAGACCACATATCACATCATCGTAGGCCGTATCACAAACGTAACACCACAGTTTCATAGACCATTTTTAAGCTCATAGACTATTGAAAAAAAAGGTGTCCATAGGCAGGTAATATACCTAATTTTCGTTGAAAAATTCGTTGAAACTAAAGTTTCTTCAACTTTGAAATAAAAATTTTCTTATAATCAATATAAAATGGTTTAGAAAGAACAAATGGTTAATATAAAATAAAAAAAAAAGTAAATCCACCTCAAAATACAATTCAACACATCATGAAAACGAAAAAGACAATGGTATGCGCATTTGAGGAGAATGGAACCATCCATACCCCACATGGCATTGCACGATTAACGTCAATGTAGACGACTTCCAGGATCACCACATAAAAGATGGATTGACAGCTGGGAACAGGCATCGCAGGAGACTTATCCCTCTTAAAAATAGGCCACAAGCCCTACACCAAGAAGTTTATGAAAAAAAGAAATATTGATAATTCATTTATTATTCAGGGTCTCAAAATATGGCCAGAGTGTGTATATTAAAGGTAAAGGTATACAATTAATTCCTATGAACAAATTAATTTCCTCTTCTCACAAATTATTTCCCTTGTATTTTGTGTCTTAGAAGTGGGTAGGTACCTATTTTACGGGCGCTCCGTTTACCGATAAACAACATTTTCGAATTACGCCGGTTTTGTTAATGTATAAGAAAATTGCCCCAAGAATCAAAACGAAATGCTTAATCTCCATTTTTGTCATCATATTTATTCATTTATTTATATATAATATCATCATACACATCATAACCTTCTTTGAGTTTTCCCGTGCCCAGGGCACATTTTACAATACTTATTTATAAAAAAAATGAAAAAAGCACTAATTGATTCAGCAGTCACTTTGTTGTAATATCTATTATGTTTTACTTGGTAAATATCACTTTTTCTTAAAATCTATTATGACACGCGTTTCAATGCATTCTGCATCATTTTCAAATATTAAAAAAAAAAAATATTAATATTATTGATTTTTTACAAGTATTTACAGTGTTTGACAATGAAACGGAATCTATGTAAAAGTGGTTTTTACTGCGTACAAATTAATTTTAAAAAAATAATAAAATTTATGACGTGCAATCAAATACGACATGGCCAAATGATGTGAACTACTTTATATTTACCCACTTCCATTATACATTTATCAATAGCTCTTTTATCCTTAGTTTATTTATTTAATGACTTTACGGATGATGGGAGTACGTTGTATAAATTTATATTGTTTTAAGGTCTTTTGATCAAATTTTATTAACAGTTTTAGTGACAAATTTCCTGTGCATAAAAATCAGTTCTTTTCATATTTTTCTCATATCTTTCCTTTTTTGAAGGTGGTACTATAGCTTTTCAAAGAGCACCCTGTTGTTACTCATTCAAAAAAAGTCTTTGACACTTTTTTGTGACACCTGCTATTTTTGAGATACTAATTTTTTCGTCGTTATACTTCCTTTTCTCTTAATCTTTCACTTCACAATACCTTTTATAGACTCAATAAACCGTGTATATCAAAAAACACCCAACTGTAGACTTCTTGGTGGTCTTTATCATGAACTTCCAGGATTTGAGAACACCAACACGAAGTTGTAAAAAGAAGAATAAAATAAAATTAAATGCAGTCGAAATGCGATCTCTCAGATGAATGTGCGGCAATATCGGTAGTCATCTTCTTCTCTGTATAGAAACGGCGTAATTTTTGTAAAAATGTAATTTACGGTAATTCTGATGATTGTGTAATTATTTCCGCAGTGTAGTGGTTGGCGGGTTTGAATATTGTACTGATAGTTCCGGGTTTGACACCTAGGGAGGGGGGAGGGGTTTAAAATAAGTAGGTATGTGAGATTCTTAATTCCAATATTTATTTAATTTTACTCTGAGGCGTAGGACTTTGTTTTTCGGTAGTCAACGTTCAAGATAACACTGGATCGATTATATCCAGTGCCTTTTGCAGCATTGAGTACGGTTGAAGTTAAGAAGAAGAATGAATTGATTTAAAATTAATTGTCTTTGGAGATAACTGATTTCTTTTACAAACGTGTAAAATATTGTACACAATACGTTTATAAAGTCGAGTTGTGGTCCCGTGGTTAGTGTCGCGGACTTAAGAGTTTGCAAATTCGACACCCACAAAGTGATTCCTATTTTACAATACCAGCTGCGAATACTTTATAATGAAAATGTTAAGAATTTAAATAATTTTTATTTAATTAAATTATTTTAATATTGCTACAAAAAATATTACAATTTGATTTATTTAATATACATTTCTACTTATAAAATATCTAATTCTATATTTTGTAAATTAAAAGCATTGTTGACTTTGTGGTATGGTAATATATGAATGATAAAGAGTGTTATCTCATTCTAATTGTCTTTTCGCTGTGTCTTTCCGAGAAGAGACTTAAACATGTTTGGAGTGTCTGTTTTGGATTCCTCCACTTCATTCACCATTCCACCCACTAATGACAACCATATGTAATGCATATCGCTCACTCTTTTCAACAACGTCATATATCAAAAATCGACAATTTTCAGCTGTACATGTTTCCGGAATCCCCAGAAAATGTTCTATATCCCAGCAAAAGCGCCATATTTTTAACTTAATATTTTCCAGCTACAGGGCAAAAAGTCTTGTTTTTGTATTTTGAAGAAATTGTTTTGTTTAATATATATTTTTAAATAAACTAAATATTATTCAACTGGAGAAAAAATATTCAGGTTTTACCTAAAATGATTTGATACACAGTAAAATTTTTAAAAAGTGGCTTGATATTTATTTATAATACATCTTATTATATTTTTAAACATTAAAAACGATCACCTAAAAAATCAAGTTTTTTGATATATGACGTAGTTGAAAGAAGTGAGCGATATATAAAATAATTTACACGTCATTTCAGTGTAAATAATCGGCAGCATTTTGATATCCGCCGGAAGGCTATTTAATTAATTTCAAAATATTTATACATTATTTAGAATTCCTTGGAGTGACAACTTGGTATTCTGAAATCATTTACGTAAATAAATTTTACATCATCGGAATATCAAAAAAAATGTTTACCCTAAAATAAATGAATTAAGGTAAAATCAAGTAAACAATAAAAAGAAATATCTCAAATAAAAGTCGCGCGAGGTGACAAGAAATTAATTACAAAAGACAGAATAAAAAGCGCTCTAAATTTTATTCTTAATACTTGGCTAAGACAAAACAGGGTGAATGTATTCATTAGCGCCGGTTCCCATGGGAGCCTTTGTCCAGAATTTAACGTTTCATTATCAAACTTTAAAAAATCTGAATTTCAAAACAATTTTGAATAATTTACGACACACTTTGATGTTTGGCAGTCTAAAAGCAATTTCGCAAAAGTGGTACTTACTCATAATGGGACAACCTCGCAGCATTAAATTGCTGTTTGTTTTTCAGCATTATTTCTCACAAATAAATTTATTTTTATTTTCAAAATTATTTTTGATATATATATATATATATATATATATATATATATATATATATATATATATATATATATATATATATATATATCGTATATCGCTCACTCCTTCCAAGAACGTCATAAATCAAAAATTGTCAATTTTCAGTTGGGCATGTTTTCGGAATGCCCAGAAAATGCACTTTATCCCAGCGAAAGAGGCATTTTTTAAACTTAATATTTACCCGCTATAGGGCAAAAAATGTTGTTTTTGCATTTTGAAGAAAAGGTATTGTTTAATTCTTTTTTTTTTATTTTACTAAATATTTTTCAAATGCAGAAAAAAACCTTCAAGTTTTACCTAAAAAGATCTGTTGCACAGTAAAAAGATCAGTAAGTGGCTTGATATTTATTTTTAATACATTGCGTTATATTTTTAAACTTTAAAAACCTTCTCCTGAAAAATCAAGTTTTTTGAGTTATGACGCTCTTGAAAGGAGTGAACGATATGTTTGTTGAATTTCGTATAACGCGATTGAGCATTGCATTTGTATCTGGAGTGGTTCAAGAAATCATGTCTCGTCTTTGATTGCAGGCGCCAGAAGGTTTTATAAACCCAAGCCCTTGTAAGGCTTTGCTGGGAAGGGGTGGCTTAACTTCTTGTAAGGTAAACGACCTCCCTCACGAGAACCAAAGCCATACCAACACTTTAAATATAATTAAAGAAATTAAAATTTTCAAAATTAATTTTCAAATTATTTTTGCCATCTCGACACAGATACAGAAGAACATGGAAGTCTGGGCATTTACTTGGCTTACAATAGGCTGGTTTAAATAATGAATATAAAAATATTTTAAAAAACAACTCCTAATTGGAGTATACATATATACATATATGTAGACGTTTAAATGTTAAGTTTTGTAAATCTTAGTATACTTTTTTTAGTAGTTTTTAATTTACATAAATCCTATTTATGTATTTATTACTCATATTTGCATTTATTATATTTGTATTTACTATTATTAATTTAAAGGATTGAATAATAATAATAAAACCCTTATCCGTACCCCAATGGTCCATAGGGCACTGTATCATATTAATGCAGTGTTATCTTGATCGTGTACACATGAAGGAAAGGTGATCAGCCCTCCGCTTCAGGTACTAGTCCATGGTAATATTGAATACATATCACAGTGAAAAAATCACCTTTATTTATTTTACCCCCTTGGGAATCGAACCCGGGACCTCCAGAACAGTAGCCGAGCGTGCTGACCATTACACTACGGAGGTGGACAATATTATTAATATTAAACTGTTATCATTTTAACTTCAGAGGCTTACAAATCTCCCCTCAAGGTTTGAATACAGATAAAATAAATAAATTTTTCTTCATATTATTTTTATTTTTCTTTCCTTATTGAATAACCCGTGAAGTAATATTTTGAATCGATATACAAAAATGTTCCTATATAAATGAGGAAAAAATATATTCATTATTTTTGCTCATTTTGAGACGGTTCAAAACGTTCAGCGTGTAAACTGTAACCATTAGAAGCCAACAAATTGAATACAAACTCGCTCCGCCGTTTGGGGCACTTAAAAAACTATCGCGAAAGTTTGCTACTAATTTAAGTTGCACAACTCGCTCAAGTCGCTGGATCTGTCGAGTGTAGCGTTCACTTAATCCCGGCTTAGCTTTCGCAGTCTGCGTGGAATGTACGGGGCTGAGTTTCTATGGAAATACGTAGGCTTACAATTTATGAAAATAAACCGGATTTAATAATACGCGCCCACTGTTAGGATGTAATTTCGTACTTAGTCTGAAAGAGTTTAATCTGCCTTAGAATATATGTTCGTATTTAAAAGAATATTTATTTATTAATTCAACGCGGCACGTGTTTTCTCTTATATACATATAGTGATAGCTCGTGTGGTGACTCCTTAGGTAGGTCCTTAAATCGGTAGTGTATATCGCTCACTCCTTTCAAGAACGTCATAAATCGAAAATCGTCAATTTTCTGTTGTGCGTGTTTTCGGAATGCCCAGAAAATATACTATATCCCAGCAAAAGAGGCATATTTTAAACATAACATTTACCCGCTACAGGACAGAAAGTGTTATTTTGCATTTTGAATAAAATGTAATGTTTAGTTATTTTTTTTTAAATATACTAAATATTTTTCAAATTTAGAAAAAACCTTCAGATTTTATCTAAAAAGATCTATTGCACAGTAAAAAGTTCAAAAAGTGGCTTGATATTTATTTTTAATACATTATATTATATTTTTAAACTTTAAAAACGTTCTCCTGATAAATCAAGTATTTTGATTTATGACGTTCTTGAAAGGAGTGCGCGATATATCTGGGGTATATCTGTCAAATTTTTCATTCTTAGTTTGTTGCCCAAAATGTCTAAAATAGTATATTCCATAATCTGTTTATAGGATATAGCTGTAATTGCAATACTTATTTAGTTTTATAAAGATATGTACATGTAAAAATACATTAAAAAAAACGAGTTATTTAATTTCACAAGTTTGTTTTTGCTCTCCTGTAAAATTTGGTCTGAGACAGATAAACCCCTTTGCCTTTACACTACCGAAATGTACAACGGACCTTTCATGTTGGCAAAAGTGAATTAGCTAGAATACTGACGTAGGCTGTAAAATCTTATATAAATACACTTGCAATCGCTCTTTTTTTTTACCTGCCCACTCGACTAACTGCAGCCAAAACTAAGACATTCGCATAGTTTGAAATTCCTAAAATGTTTATGATGTTTATAATTTAAATTAAAAAAGATGTTTTATTTTTTGACATCTTATCAAAGATGAAGAAGAATACGGAAGTCTGGGCATTTACCGGGCTGACGACCGTCATAGGCTGGTTTTAAGTGATTACTTAACACACGTGTAACATTCACCAATTCTACCCATTATTGACAACCACACTACTCAAATTCTTGGAAGTTCTATATATATATGAACCAATTTAGAAACCTTGTTCTTGAATCACTAGAACTTCACTAGAGACATCTATTGGTGAGATGTAAAGAAGCTTTTTTACTAAGCAGAAACTCTTATATTAGTATGTGAGGTCCGAATCCTGGATTATAATCACACACATGAGAAACGAGAAGCTTATAATTTAACCAGATAATTTATTTACTACATATTTTGTGTTGTAAAAAAGGTGTGTTTTTTAAGCAAGTGAACATGACTAACTTATTGATCATTACTTATCAATCGTCTGATGAGTTTAAAGAGCAAGGTGTTTATTCATAATTATATAAAACAGCGTTCGCATAACGAACGCTGCTCATAACGAATTTTCCATTTGTCTACGTCCCGACTCACGCAGCAAACCTCACTTCATACAATGGACTATTGAGGACAAAAAAGTGATTAAAAACATCGTCATGGTTGCCCGAAAGTTGATATTAGAGGTATAGGATGAAGATATAGAGGAGGTTATTGAAGAACACCATGAAAAGCTGACGATGGAAGAAGTCCAAGTACTTCTAATCCAGCAACCCGATGAAGCTCAAAGAGATGTTCGTATGAGAACGAAGAAGAGCAATTAAATCAACCAATCTCAACTGCTGCAAGCAATGATATTCTGGTCCACGTGAACCACATTTCAAAAAGGATAGCTTGCTAATATGATGGGTAAATATTAGTATTTTTTTGTTTCTTTTTACTATGTACGACTAAGCTACTACTACATCTACTACTAGTATCACGCCGTTTATCAGGGGTAGGAAGAAAGGATGGAACGCCACACTCTTTTAACCTGACATAAACTCCTCGCGTCCTTCACATCCATACATTTAGTCATACATGCCCTCCGATGACGCAGATTATTAACACCATCAGATTTTAGGTTTTGATTGATCTGATTATGCTACATAAGTCTTTTTCGGCCAACCTCGTTCTGTTCTCCCGCTCACATTCGCCACATATATTTTCTAAGTCATTCTCTAGCTAACCATTCACTCCACATGTCCATACCACCTTAACAACTCTTCTTTATCTTCTCAAATATTCCGTGTTGAGCCTTACATTCCTTACTTATATCTCCATTTTTAATTCTGTCATACAATGATTGTCCAAACATTCCTTTTAGGGGGCGTATTTAAATGGCGTTCACTCAGCTTTCATTAGTCTTTTGCTTGTTCCATGTTTCAATTTCTAACATCAGTGACGGTACCAGCACTCCTTTGTGAACCGCCTCCGTTTCCTATATAATTAATGCGATTCCGCGGCTTCACACGTTAGCCAATGCTTTTGATAGTATAAATTTATTTAATAAACTGTTATCTACCTTGAAGTCTGTACTTTCTCAGCATTTCTTCTCCATGTTATAATGGTTAAATTTAAACGTTGTATTTCATTCCTTCTCGCTGCTCGTTGATAGTGTGCTAGAGGACGTGTATTTACCAGAACTTACCATTTGTTATTTTATTATGATTTTATGTTAAAGGCTTTAGCCGTTCAATAAATAAATAAATAATTATTGAATTATTGAAATAGGTATACTTTGCGCAGAGAAAATTTTCAAGGGATGCGATTTTTTTCTACACGAACGAAAAGAGTATAGAAAATTTAGAGTAAGTCTCGAAGCAATCCACTATACTTAACCTACATTCTGTATAGGTGTACTGAGAAGGTTTTCTTTCATTGGCATGACTTAAATAGAGAATTACCCTACAAAATATCTACCTTAATGATCATTTCACATTCATTCATTCCACTGAAACATGAGGATTTTGAATACAAAACGACGAACTCGGAAAAATAAGGCGTACGGAATTTTGATATTCAACCTCTTTCACATTGGCACAACTCAAGATTGTCTAAAATAAATACAAAAAATCTTATAACTTATATTTGAAGCACTAACTGTGCGATTTTCTATTCAATAATTTTAATGATACTTTGTTTTAAAATCACTATAAAAAGGTATTTAATTATAACTTAATTATAATGTCTACCGGTTTCGAAGCTAACCGCTTCGTTATCAAGACTGATTAATATTAAAACACTATCTAGCACTATCAGTTTTGTATATATATATATATATATATATATATATATATAAATATATTTATATATATATATATATATATATATATATATATATATATATATATATATATATATATATATATATATATATATATATATATATATATATATATATATATATAATATATATATATATATATATATATATATATATATATATATATATATATATATATATATGTATATATATATATATATATATATATATATATATAAATATATATATATATATTTATATATATATATATATATATATATATATATATATATATATATATATATATATATATATATATATTTATATATATATATATATATATATATATATATATATATATATATATATATATATATTTATATATAAATATATATATATATATATATATATATATATATATATATATATATATATATATATATATATATATATATATATATATATATATATATATATATATATATATATATATATATATATATTTATATATAAATATATATATATATATATATATATATATATTTTTATTTTTTTTTATATATATTTATTCTAGAAGTTGTCAAATGAAGCAATTTAAATTGACATTGATGATATCAATATTTTTTCCACCCTCGTAACTCGGGAGTATGTAAATTGAAGTTCGCAAACACGATCCGAATAATGTAGCAACTAATTTCCAGTTATCAGTACCGTAAATGAAACAACTGTAAATGACAAAATGAACACATATGTAAGCGAAATAACGTACAACGTTAATACTATACTGCGCGTATGGCGCAGGTAGCTTGCATTATCAGCACCTCGCGTAGCGTCACTATCGGTATGGTATGAGAACGGTAATTTTGGAGTCATATTTTATTTAATCAGTCACGCGAATATCCTGGTGATAATTGCAATATCTAGTCAGGACAAATTGTTTACAGTTTTATGACTCCAAAGTGATTATTGATTTGGCATTAACATTGTATTATAACATGATGATTTAAATATATATATATAAAATATAAAACCCTTATCCGCACCCCAATGGTGCATAGGGCACTGTGTCATATAAACGCAGTGTTATCTTGATTGTTGATACATGAAGGAAAGGTGATCAGCCCTCCGCTTCAGGTACCAGTCCATGGTAATTTTGAATAAATATTACAGTGAAAAAATCACTTATATTTATTTTACCCCCCTTGGGAATCGAACCCGGGACCTCCAGAACGGTAGCCGAGCGTGCTGACCATTACACTACGGAGGCGGACAAATATTATATTAAGCACTTGTATGAAACCGCGTCCGCCTCCGTAGTGTAATGGTCAGCACGCTCGGCTACCGTTCTGGAGGTTCCGGGTTCGATTCCTAGGGGGGGTAAAATAAATATGAGTGATTTGTTCTCTGTAATATTTATTCAATATTACCCTGGACTGGTACCTGAAGCGGAGGGCTGATCACCTTTCCTTCATGTGTAAACGATCAAGATAACACTGCGTTTATATGACGCAGTGCCCTATGCACCATTGGGGTGCGGATAAGGATTTTATTTTGTAATGAAACCACTGTTGAGTTTATTAATCTAAACACGACATGTTTTGAAAACTACTGAGATTTTTAATTTTTTTTTAAAGAGTAATATTTATGTTTTTTTTATTTACACAAATATTTCAATTTCATACTATTTCTGTGAGCCTAAGCTCATTATTAGAAATAGGTATCAAATTGTGATAGAGTGGGTTCGAACCGAGAGACTCAAGAGTCCGCGACTCTAACCACGGGACCACAACACGACACATTTTAATCAACAAATGAAAGAATTAAATAAACATTAATAAAAATAAAAAATTACGACATGAATATTTTATTTTCCAACTAATTTTGGAAGCTTCATATACTTCCATTTTATTTACAGGTTTAAAAATAAACTATTTAAAGAGTCAATTTATTTTTTTGTTCATCTCCATAGTGTAGTAGTAAGTACAGTTGACTACCATGCTTAGAGGTCCCAGGTTTGATTCCCAGGGAAGTGAAAATAAAGGTTTTATTTTTATTCCAATGTTTATTTAATATTAATTTGTATTGATACCTGAAGCGCAGAACTGATCACCTTGCTTTCATGAAATAAACGACTGAATTAACGTAACATCAATTTGATGCAGTACGCTATGTAATATTCGGTGTGGATTAGGGTCAAAAGATTATATGAAGATATTTTAAAATGTATAATATCTTACCATGGACTGGTACCTGAAGCGGAAGTCTGATCACCTTTCTTTCGTGTGTTTACCATCAAGATAACACTGCGTTTATATGATGCAGTGTCCTTTGCACCATCGGGTATGGATGAAGGTTATAATAATAATAATTTAATATTTAAGTAACTTTAAAAACAATTTAAAATTTACCAACAAGAAAATCTAGTTTATAGTGATTTGATATTATAAGTACCTTTCAAAAGCTCTATTTTTATTTAATGACTTAGTGAAGCAATATTTTGATTTCACTTGAGCTGATATCGAAAACTTACAGAACAAACAATCTACAAGTAAAAAATACAATGTCTACTTGAAAAAACGTTTTATTTTATATTTATTTGTTGTTCTTCCAATAATACAGACTGCTCAAGGCAAAAGGGATCAGGAAAATGGAGAGGGACAGAACAGGATCGAACAGGATACAGAAGGGGGATTGGTGACCCATTGGAAACTGTAAGAAAATAATAGTTAGGTTTCATGGCTTAAAGGATTGTTTGTATGTACATTAGAAATATCGAAGTATCTACCAAAATAAGCTACTTGTTTACTCGTGTTTTTAAACTGACATACAAAAAAGCTTTTTTTCTACAATGTTTTCGTTTTAAGTGTTTCAAAATCTTTGTTAACAAATCTGGGTTTGTCCACTTAGGAATTATTTCATAAATTATTCTCTAATAACTCAAAATAGTGAGAATTTTTTTTCCTGTAAAATCATGTTTTCAGCCGTCTAAAACATACACATACATTTATTGAAGACCTTAAAAATAAAATAATAAAACCCTTATCCGCACCCAATGGTGCATAGGGCAGTGCGTCATATAAACGCAGTGTTATCTTGATTGTTTACACATGAAGGAAAGGTGATCAGCCCTCCGCCTCAGGTACCAGTCCAGGGTAATATTAAATAAATATAACAGTGAAAAAATCACTAATATTTATTTTACCGCCCTTGGGAATCGAACCCGGGACCTCCAGAACGGTAGCCGAGCGTGCTGAACATTACACTACGGAGGCGGAGGAACACCTTAGATAAATAAAAATAACTAACTCAACTCAACTATAGATGTTAGAGAAAACTCACATTGGAACGAAAATTACAGCTAAAGGAATTACAAAGCTAGTACATATGTACAACTTTCAAAAATTGAGTGGTGTTGATATCAATCCTGGGTACACGTAGAATGGTGAATGTTACATTTGTTTAATGTGGTCACCTTAACCAGCCTATGATAAACCCTGTCAATACCCAGATTCAAATATTCTTCTCAATTTATGTAAAGATATTCTTTTTGTTAATATATAATTTTTAAACAATTTTGATTATTTTTTTGACATTTTAACACATTTCAACAGAGGATAAACATTTCAACAGAGGATAAAACGTGTGACGATATGTGTATTTACAGGGCTAATGACATGTCATAGACTAGTTCAGTGATCGCATAACACATCGCACACTCCTTTTAACAACGTCATATATCAAAAAACTTGATTTTTCAGGAGATCGTTTTTAAAGTTTAAACATATAATACAATGTATTAAAATAAATATAAAGCCACTTATTGAATTTTTTATTGTGCAACATATCTTTTTAGATAAAACCTGAATGTTTTTTCTCCATTTGAAAAATATTTAGTATTAAAAAAAAATTAATCAAACAATACCTTTTCTTCAAAATACAAAAACAACACTTTTGCCCTGTAGCGGGAAAATATTAAGTTGAAAATATGCCGCTTCTGCTGGGATACAGTACATTCTGGGCATTCCAAAAACATGCACAACTGAAAATTGACAATTTTTGATATATGACGTTGTTGAAAGAAGTGAGTGACATGTGCAACATTCATCATTCTGATATTGATTGAACATCATAATTTTCAATTTTTAAGACTCCTATATCTCCCAAAAGTAAATCTCAAATTTGTATTATTTAGTATAATAAGTATTTGGACACACTTTAATTTTTATTATTGTAAAAAAAGAAAGCAAAAATGAATCCTCGACGATAAAATAAAACTTGTTCTAAAATACTTTTTGTACTCTCAAAAAAAAACTGAAACAAACTTTAATATAAACCTTAAGATAAATAAACCCTGGGTATAATTGTGATCGTAATATTTGATTTCTTTTTTTATTATTTACGTTTCGTTCACAGAGGACCGCAGGACCAAGCACTAAACACATATTTTTATTTCATTACATTTTCTGAACAAAGGCTTCTGAAAATTATTTAATATAATAGTAGGACTTCTTTTTCAGGAAGAGGGGTGATTTTTCATACATTCATAAACTTTATGCAAGGAATGCAATCGGATATAAGTTTTGACATTAAATTTATAAATCTTAATTCACTTTTATTATTTTAACTTCTAATTTGACCAGATATTTTTTTACAAAATCTGGATTATCTCCAATGCAGGAGTCATTTTCATATTATTTTTTGACATCTCATTAAAGGTGAAGAAGAATAATGTAAGTAATAATGTGTAAAGTGATCACTTAAACCAGCCTTTGACGATCGTCAGTCCCGTTAATGCCCAGGCTTCCATTTCAGTGAAATCTGTTTGTTTCATCATTTTCAAACACCGTATGACAAATTAAATGATGAGAAATGCAGCGAAACAAGTGTCAAAATAGATTTTTAGAAAAAGTAATATTTATCAATATAAACATAAAGTTTAAATGGATAGATATTACCACGTAGTGACTGCCAAATTGATAAAGAAAATTAAGTTAAAAATATAAAAAATAGTAGTATAAAGAAATATTTAAACCAATAATGGTAATTTTGTATTGTACGATACTACAATATGCATCCAGATGATTTGTTTCGATTTTTAGTCAATATTTTGTTTCAAAATATTATAAACAAAAGTATGTATGGATATATGTATATGATGAATTTATGGTAATTTTTGCACAACGGAGTCCTGGTACCAACCATATTGTATGGAATGAAGGATTGTCTAAAGGATTGCCATAGAATTGTCATAAGATGAATGAAAGTAGACTGAATGCAGTCGAAAACCGATTTTTAGACGAATGTGTGGCATACAGTTAATGATCATTTCTGTCTTAAATAATAAGGCGCGATAAATTCGTTTTGTGATAAAATCTTGATGTGATTTATTTTAAGTATGACAAAGTTTGAAATAAAAGTTGTATCAAACCGTAGAGAGAAGAGAAGCTTTATGAAGTTGAATTGTGCACGTATCGGGGTGAGGGCTAATTGAGTTTAGGCTCCAAGGGGAGGGTATAAAATAAGATCTATCAAATCACTGCAGACGTTCTGGGAATGGGGATGCAGGGGTAGGAAGCTAGCTGTCCAGCTAAGGGATGTGTTACAACAACCCTTATGAAATAGTAAGAGCCTTCGTATTGATGGATTTAATGAAATCCATTTCTTAGATCGGAAAACTTAAGTCCCCAATAAGACTGAAAACGTATCTCGTGATTAAATAATAAATGGAGTTATTATTTTGTTAGAAGATCGTTTGTGTATTAGAGTTGATACATAAGCACGACTATATCGATAACAATTTAATAATCTAGAATTGGATACTTTCATCGAAATAAAGATAGCCAAATATAATATTTTTAACTTAAATTTTACAATTTCTTCAAATTCATGCAATGTTTGAAGATATGCAAAATCCATTGAAACACGTATCAAAATATATTTTAAGAAATCGAAATAAATAAAAAGAACTCCCCCGATAAGACACACAAGGTGACTTGGTAGGTTTCTTTATTTTTTTTAAAACTATATTTAAAAATCTTTAAATTACTGTATACGGTATATGTATTTATATTTATGTATATAGTGGTATTTTTCAAGTATTCTTTTCTATAAAATTAAGAAAAGTGACGAGACAGTTTGATAGTAGAATGAAGAGTGAACAGATAAAAAAAAAAATATGAGGCGAATGTGGTTGGTTAAGAAAGCAGATGAACACCGAAAAAAACATGGTATGATCAAGTTTACTATATATTCGATCGTGATAAAAAAACAGATAAAAAAAATTATGAGGCGAATGTGGTTGGTTAAGAAAGCAGATGAACACCGAAAAAAACATGGTATGATCAAGTTTTCCAAATATTCGATCGTGATCAGGTTAGTAGTTGGAATAATAGGCAGGTTACGTACATATATTTAAGAGTTTGCACTAAGTAGAATAAGTATGGAAATGGGTGAAAAAAATGCGTAACTAATTAATGATGTGAATTTAGTTGTGAATAGAAGCGGAAAATTTGGTATGATCAAGTATTTAAAATAATAGAAATAATAAGGTCAGGAATTATCGGCAAGTATGTATGAGGAGATTCGTGAGTGTGAAGTAGGCAAATATTGTTTATAGATTAGTATGGCGTTTCTTCGTAGTTCTCTTCTCTCTACCATGTTGGTTAGTTAGTTTTTTAAAGTGATTTTTTATTATAGAAGACTGTCTACTTTTATGTGTTGTAAGGCTTACGAGTTACCGTTCTTCAGAAATATCATATAACCAGAGCTTTTGATTACTTGTCTATAGTTATTTTTTTGAAGCTAGATTGAAGATTATAAATTACATTTTCTTTGGATTAATTCACCGCAAGAGACTTGGCTGTATTTCATAAAAATCATATTAAGAGTTTCAGGAAATATTCCTTACAATATGTAATGTACTAACACGTTATCTTTTAACGTCAGCTTTCTCCCTAACAACTTAATTTCGAAACCACCCTTTCATGTATTTTTCCTACCGTTTTGCAACAGACAATGTGTTAATTAGCCCATGCTTCCAAGGGTATACATTTTGCTTTAATTATCCATTTTTATTAAATAATTTTTTAAATCAATTAGTTTTTATTTATTTATTTGGCAGTCACCCAGTGAAAGGATGTTTCTGCCAGTGTCAAATATTATTTTTATTTACAAACAAAAAAAATATAGAAAAAAACAATAACAATCAATACGAAATTTCATATTATTATTATTATTATTATTTTTTTGGTTCATATATAAAGAACTTCCAAGAATTTGAGTAGTGTGATTGTCCATAATGGGTAGAATTGGTGAATGTTACACGTGTGTAAAGTGATCACTTAAACCAGCCGATGACGGTCGTCAGCCCCATAAATGCCCAGACTTCCATATTCTTCTTCATCTTTGATGAGATGTCAAAAAATAATATGAAAATAACTCCTGTAATTGGAGATAATCCAGATTTTGTGAACAAGTATTTGGACACACTCAAAATGTTGTAAACGAAATTTCATAGTTTTATCATTTCACAAATTATGATCACAATTCTAGAATTAAGTTCAGAAAGATGGGTGGATACTCGGGTGGGGAGTTGGATTCCTGCCCGTGTTAAGCTATTTAGAAAGTTCTCCTTCTCTGTTGTGAGCAGACATTGGAAGAACTATGGTTTGCATCCCCTATATCTTGTCCACATTCGTAATATGGTGATGTAACGCACTTTATCTTATAGAGATGCACAGGCAGTGAGCAGTGCCCAGACCTTAGGCGACATAACATCGAGATAGAAGATGTAGATGAAAATAAGTTCCAGAACCATGGTTTGAATAGGATTTCAGATTGAATGTTGGCGTAATATGCTCCTCGATGCTGTTTGGACTCTTCCCAATTTTTTTTTTCATAAGCTAAAACACTTTTTTTTAAAATCATATTTCAATTTAAATATTCCTTTCTTTTGACAATGGTGCATAGAACATCGCGTGTAATACAGTGCTGCCATCTTATAAATGCAAGGTGATCAGTTTCCCATTTAAGGGACTGTTACTGCAGTCCTGTTCCTAAACCATTATATTTTTTTGAAAGGGCTAATTTGTGTTTTTATTATTCAATTTTCTTGTAAAATAATAAAATTGAAACATAGTTTTTTCACATATCGCTCACTCCTTTCAAGAACGTCACAAATCAAAAATCGTCAATTTTCAGTTGAGTATGTTTTCGGAATGCCCAGAAAATGTACTAAATCCCAGCAAAAGCGGCATATTTTTAACTTAATATTTACCCATTACAGGGTAGAAAGTGTTTTTTTTTCCATTTTGAAGAAAAGTTATTGCTTAATTATTTTTTTAAAAATACTAAATATTTTTCAAATGGAGAAAAAACCTTCAGGTTTTTGCACAGTAAAAAGTTCAACAAGTGGCTTGATATTTATTTTAAATGCATTGTATTATATTTTAAAACTTTAAAAACGTTCTCCTGAAAAATCATGTTTTTTAATTTATGACGTTCTTGAAAGGAGTAAGGGAAATGTATTATTTAACCAGTCGATTTTTTTAAATTGATCTGCAAAAAACTAAAAATTACGAAGAAAAAAAAATAAGGTCATTATTTCATTATATACAATGCAGTTCCACCAAGATCTGTACAAAACTTTAATTTCATATTTTTTTGGTTAGCCTTAACGGGCCACTATCTAAATAAACAAATATGTTAAAATTTGCTTGTTCAAAATCTTAAGTAATTTACTGATTCCTTTGTAAATTTGACACAATGTTACATTCGAATAAGCGAGTATTTATTAAACCTTTGAAATGTGTTTTTACTTATGACATTTTTAAACATCAATGGCAGCACCATCTGTTAAACGTAGCAGCAACATACGAAATATGTTCTAAACATTATCCAAGGGAGGACACCATGCTTCTTGCCTGCTGCGACTAGCATTTTGAATGTTTTCGATTGCATTGTCACTTATAAGATATTACTTGAATGTTTTTCGGAGATACTTGGTGGCACATTTTATAAACTTTATAAAATAAAACAACTTTGCATTAGTACATAAACACTGATGATGACAAGGTTCTTGTCAAAACTGGTTGGATAAAGTGTACCAATAAAAAGTGGTGAAAACAAAGTTATTTATTTTTAAAAAACTTATAAGATATTTAAGAAATGTGAAATTTAACAATGAAAATGTGTGCTTTCTGTTTTCTTTATTTTATAATTAACCAAACTGAGTCACAGCAACAAGTAGCTGGGTACAGCTAGTTAAAAATAAGAATCGAGTTGCAATTTTGTGGACTTGAACCCACAAACTCTGGACCCAGCTTTTACCACTGGACCACAACCCAAGTATTTTCAAGATTTACACCGAACTTATTTGGGTACATTGCTTTGTGAAAAAAAATCCTGCCTAAGTTCGTTGAAACGACTCAATTAGTTTAGTTTTATCAGTTGCTTAATATTTATTAGGGGTAGCAATACGGTGTGTCCTTAGTATTTACGTGGTATGTAGCACCATTCAGGCAATTAGATAATGTATTACGATAGTCGTTCAATGTTCTCCTACGTGTCTCATGATCTTGTTCATGTTGATGTTATAACATTAGACACTAATAGTGGGATGCTTACTCGCTTAATAAATGGGTCAAATGGTATTACACTACCAAATATTCATTACTCACCCTGTGATGTATATTTCTGTACATATTCGTAATTTTACATGTTTAAATAATTACATTAATTACATAGTTTAAATAATGATGAAATAAGGAAAAAATGTAAGGCTGAGATAAGCATTATCGATAAAATTAAGAAAGGTGTGTTGAGATGGTTTGGACATGTGGAGCATATGAGTGAAGAAAGAACGGTTAAACAAATTTATGGAGCGAATGTAGTTGGAAAAAGAAGCAGAGGACGACCGAGGAAAACTTGGCGCAATCAGGTATGTCAAATACTTGAAAGAGGCCGGGTCAGGAGTCGTAATAATCGTCGGGTATGTATGAGGAGATGCATGAATGTAGAAGAGGCAAAGAATGTTTGCAAAGACAGAGTTGTGTGGCGTTCGATTCTCTCTGCCTACCCCTGTGGGGAAGCGGCGTGATGGTTAGTTAGTTAGTTAGTTAGTAAATAATTACATATTTATAGTTTCTTGAATGTTTTTTGCAGATTTTATGAAAATTAATTGATTATCAATATTTTTTTATGAATATTGTAATTTTTTTATATTCTTAATTTTATCTCTTTTTATGTGTGTATATTAGGTTGAAAACGTTAAAAACAGTAAAAAACGTTTTAAAAAAGAACTCCACCGACAAGACACACAAGGTGACTTGACTCTGCAAAAAAAAATATATGTTAAAATTGTGATTTAAATAAATGTATCTAAATAAAAAAAATTATAAAAAAGATACTTTGTGGCATATTTTATAAACTTTTTAAAACAAAATAACTTTGTTTTACCCATTTTTTATTGGTACACTTTATTCAACCGTTTTCGACAAGAACTTTGTCATCATCAGGATTTATGTACTAAATTCTAAAACATCGAAATACTTATAGTTAGGTTATAGTTAATAAATTGATTCGTAAGGGAAGGGTTATTAACTAAAACCTAACTATGAGTATTTCAATGTTTTAGAATTTTGTACATAAACCCTTATGATGACAAGGTTCTTTTCGAAACCGGTTGGATAAAGTGTACCAATAAAAAGTGGTTAAAACAAAGTTGTTTTATTTTATAAAGTTTATAAATTTATAGATTTGGCATTTAATTTCTTTACTACGCTACTTTTAGAGGCTTGTCTAGGAGTAAGGGTAGAATAGGTAGATGTCAAAATATATAAATACCAAGACCAATTGAAAATATATTTTAATTAACTTATGCAATTTTTGGAAATTAAACCCGCATTCCCGGTTTCGCAGTCAAGCGTCTACTCAGTCGGTGAAATATATTATGTTCATACGTTTTATTATTATTATTTTATTTGAATATATAAATATTTGTATGCTTTCATTTGTCTTGCAAGCGCCGTGGTGTAGTCGTGTAGATGATCGGCTGGCAAAATGTTATTACGGGTTCAATTGACGTCAATTGTATAATAAATTTAGCAAATATTAATTTTCAAATGATGTGGGTGTTTGTGATTTTCACGTCTATCTTCCTTATCTTTACAATAATACCTGCAAACAAACCTACGAAATAGAGGCTTTGGTTATTCCTTTAAAAAATAGTTTAATAATACAGCATATCATTTTTTGCAAAACATAATATAAAATTTTAAGCATTTGCCTCCAGTATGGAATACTTTTGTAATAATCGTGAAATTGATTAACTTTGGCATTTCGATGCTTTGGTAATTTTTTTAAATAATTATTGAAAAACACAACATGTAATTTTTTGCAAAAGTATCGTTTTTTTAAACATTTTTTAAACTATGTATATAAACATATAAATACATAAATACATTCATTTCAAAATTTATAAACTTAATCAACCCTTTTTCAAATCAAATCAAGGGACCTACAAAGCCACCTTGTATGTCTTGTCGTTGGAATTCATTTTACATACGTTTTTTTAAATTTTTATCTATTTCAACCTAATATACACAAAAAAACAACAAACATGAAAAACAGTCGTAATATTCGTAGAATTTATTTACCTGTCACAATGAGGCTTTTGTTTTACCTTAAAAAATATTTAATAACATACCATGCTGTTTTTTTCAATAATGTAGTTTTTTTCAGTATTTGTTACAAGCATAGAAAACGTTCGTAATAATCGTGAAATTAATTAACTCCGGCATTATTCTCCCGTCAATAGGAACATTCATAATATCCCTGAAATGACAGGCGAGGACCTTCTGCGTGGGTTTTATTAATAGATTCCGGAAGCCGCTGTAAGGGTAGTAGTCTCAGCAATTTGGCTGATGGTGATTTACACACTTCCCTTTACACCCCGTCCGAGCTCTTTCATTCTACCAACCCTCCTCCCTCCTCTTGAGATTCCATTTATCCCGCTCATTCATATTTCCACCGCACTGCCCGAGATTTCATTACTCGGAAACCATTGTTAATTAAAAATATATCATATTCATTCCATTGTAATTATGTACATTCATAGAGAAAATATTACATAACAAATTTAAATAAATCAAATACCCTTTTTTTAATGTTTTCCGCAGATACTATATGGCACATTTTTTAAACTTAATAAAATGTAAAAACTTTGTTATAACCACTTTTTTATTAATACAATTTAACCTATGGGTTTCAACGAGAACCTTGTTGAAACCGGTTAAAATGTTAAAATACAATAAAATGTATTAAAAATAAATATCAAGCTACTTTTTCAACTTTTTATTGCGCTACAGATCTTTAAGGTAAAACCTGAAGGTTTTTTCTCCATTTAAAAAATATTTATTTAGTATGTTCTAAAAAATAATTAAACAATACCTTTTGTTCAAAACGCAAAAAAAACACTTTCTGCCCTGTGGGTAAGTATAAAGTTAAAAATATGCCACTTTTGCTGGGATATATAACATTTTTTGGGCATTTAAAAAAAGGAACAACTGAAAATTGACGATTTTGGATATATGACGTTGTTGAAAGGAGTGAGCGATATGGCGTTTGAAAATGATGCGGAGTGTATCGAGACACGTGTCACAATTTATTTAAAAAAATTGGTATTATTAATTATTACCAAGTAACTCAAATTGAAAACAAAATAATCTCTTTTGAAATACATGTTATCTCGAAATTTTTTTGTGGGTAATTAATTTTTTGTCTCTTACATAAATATTGTCATGTAGAATACGAGGTCTGACAAGCACAATTAATTATGTGATTGAACGAATGTAGTCCTTTAGAGTAATTACATGAGTATTCAAACGTATTTAGCTAAGCCTCAAAACGTATGATTGAAGACTTCCACGCGTAAAAAAAATGTAATAAGAAATTCCTCGTAAATTTTCTTATTATTTTTCTATTACTCCACCCTAATTCCATCACGAGCCAAACACGTGATGGCTCGTCGTAAATAGAAAGTAAGCGACTGAATCATATTTCCAACGAGTCATTTCTAATAAATCCTTCATACGCCGGACTATCGCGGAATCAAAACTATTCTGACAGCCAATCGTAGCTCGGGGTGGTTTAGGGGTGAAGAAGGGCTGAAGTGGAAAAGGGTGGCGGAGATCATTTTCCAAACAATAAAGTTTTTCGTCGTTTGTAAAGGAAATATTGAAGCAAAGACGCCCTAACTTAAATATAATACGAGGGCTTTATCAGAGTTATGACGAAAATATTGTTTTGCAAAATGTCAACGCGCTTCTTTCATAATAAATACCTAAATCAAATAAATGCTTCGATAGCATCAAAAACATTTTTGCCATTTTATATATGATACGAAAGGTATGTAACATTTTTTTCTGATTTTGACTCTGAAGGGACGTTTACGAGTTTTATTATTTAAGGGTGAAGGTGATGGTACACAATACCTTCTAGAACATTTCCAACATATTTATTTAAATATTAGTTTATTAAATTTAAGTTCTACTTGGTAAATACCACTATTTCTTAAAATCTACTATAACATTTCGCATCATTTTTAAACACCGTATGTTACTATTAAATTATTAAGTAGTAAATTAGTTTTGTTTACCTCCGAAGCGTAATGGTTAGCGTGTTTGGCTATCAATTTGAATGTCCCGGATTTGATTCCTTCCTCCTAACCCTTATCTACACTCAATGGTGCATAAGGCACTGTATCGTATTGAAGCAATATTATCTTGATCGTTAATTACAAACACGAAATATTGGTTTTGAGTTTAATCAATGCATCTATAAGTTTCAAGATTTGAGTAGTGTGGTTGTCAATCATAGGTAGAATTGCTAAATGTTACACGTGTGTAGAGTGATCATTTAAATATTTAAACTAGTTTATGACGGTCGTAAGCCACGTAAATGCCCAGACTTCCATATTCTTCTTTATCTATGTTGAAATTTCAAAAATAATGTGATGTAATACTCTTTGACCCAAATTAAAACACTTTTTTTCGTATTTTATTTGTTTATTTGAGTAACACAAACGAAATATAAGTATCTTGAGTTATTGATATCAATTAATTTAGAAATCAATAGTTTATTTTATTTTTGTGGTGTTTTCAATTCGAAGTTTATTTCTAACCCTGTCATAAATAAATTTTAAGAGAGATGATTGCAGGTTAAAACCACCTCTAGTAGTGTTTTTGTAGAGGCCACCAAATCTTCCTTTGCTACCTCTTTTTTAGTTCGGCTTTTCAGCTCGCTCGTATTCAATTAAAAAAATATTGTGTCAAAGGTTTTGCGCGACCGTCGCTCATTAGGGGTTGATTCATAAAAAAAAACTTTACGTCTTTCACGAGAATACGGATGACGGGGGCGGGGGAGGGGGGTGAGACAGGGGAAGCCGAACATGGATTAGGGTAGGTGGGTGAGTAGCGATATAGAGTGGAATAAATCTGAACTTTTTGTCGTTTATTAAAAGTTTTTTACCAATTCAATTTTGCCAGCAATAATAAGAACAAAAAATAATAAAATGAAATTGTTATGTGTAAAAAAATTGTTATGAGTAATAAAATAACAACTATGTATAGAGATTTTTCCACATAAATTTAATTTGACCAGTGACTGGGTTTCATCATTACCCACATCATCAGACAGGAATTATTTATTTGTATTATATTTTTTAAATTACAGTTAAATCGAGAAATGTCAGTAAAAACTTCAATCTAGTTTTAAGTCTATTTTTGAATCTAGTTTTATTTTTAAGTATTTTTATTATTATTATTATTATTATTAATAATATTATTATTATTAATAAAGATTATATCCTTAAGTGTTTTTTTATCATCTAAATATAACATAATAATACTTTTTCACATATAAAAATCACATGTGTAATAGATAAATAACAACAAAGAAATCCTAAAAATATAAATTTAAAAAGTCCTGAATTAAAAAATTAGAGGTTTATAATATTGATCCGTTAAAATAAAAGTTAACAGTACTAAAATGACTAAAACTTTAGTATCCATATTCTAACATTGAACAGCTTCTACTACCTTCTTATCCTTCAACATAAAGACACATGTCCCAAATTTAGGCAAAACTTCATATTTGGTGATTGTTAATGATGTTGAATGCATTGCAACAAGTGTCATTGTAATTTTTTTAAATTGTGGTATAAACATACTAAAAAACATTTTGATTCATTCGTATATTACTGGTAAAATAACAATCATGTTTAAACATACATATTTCTATATATCGGGTGAAATTACATTTTGTTTTTTCTGTACGTAACCGTTTATAACAGTTAAAAAATATTTTATTATTTTGTTTATCCACGTAAGTGAAATAGATTTTATGTTAGGCATGGGTTTTATTGTATCGTGACGTGTTTATACGTGCCATCGTGTACAGTCGTAGAGGCCTGACGTAAAATATATTAAGTGGCTTTGGGCGACTGTCAGCGCCCACTGGTGACCTATAAAATTATTTTATTGAAACAGAAGCTGAAACAATCCTGGATAAGGGATTTATAATGAAACTACCCTTCCTACAGCCGGTTAAAGCTAGTTGCCTCCGAACAACCGCTGAAGTGGTGTACCTACTGACGAAAATATTGGTCAAGAAACGCATTTGGTAAAAATAACATCCAAATAGAAAAAAGTGAAATAATACTTATTGAAAAAAAACTTTCTAAATCCATCATATTATTAATTGCTTATTAGAAGTCTGGGCATTTACGGGGCTTACGTCATAGGCTGGTGGTTCAAGTGATCACTTTACACACGTGTAACATTCACCAATTCTACCTATTATAGACAACCACACTACTCAAATTCTTGGAAGTTCCATGTATATGAACCAATTTAAAAACCTTGTTCTTGAATCACTAGAAATTCACTAGAGACATCTATTGGTGAGATGAAAAGAAGCTTTTTAATTGAGTGGAAACTCTTATATTAGTATGTAAGTCACTATAAACTCTTATATCAGATTTGTAAACAAGTATTTTGACACACTCAAAATGTTGTTCATAATATTCTGTTGTGAACTCATATGTACTATTTTATGAGATTGACATTATATCTGGGAGTTCCAAAAAATTGAGTAGTGTGGTGGTCAGGTTGGGTAGAATGGGAAATGTTACACGTGTGTAAAGTGGTTACTTAACCGATCTATCACAGGTCATAAGAGCTGTAAATACCTAAACTTCCGTTTTCTTCTTCACCTATTTTGGGATGGAAAAAAAACTGTTATAATTTTATATTTGCAAACTAAAAAACAGCAATTTAAAAAAACATTACTTAGCAAATTACAACTTATGACAGTCAAACAACATATTTATTTATAAATCATTCTCATTAATCACAAAAAAGTACCTCCCAGCAAAGCAAAAAATCACAATTAACATACTTTAAGTATAAAAAGAGCTTTTCATAAATGCATAATAGAGGTTAATCTGAGATAGAATGCATATCTTATTTGATTGGATGTCATAAACAAATTACTTTTCATATAATAAATTATGTAAATAAATTATAAACAAATTACTTTTCATAAACAAATTACTTTTCATATAAACAAATTACTTTTCATATAATTTTCATATAATCAAGTCCGGATGGATTAACAATTAAAATAATAAGAGACATATTACCGAAAATTGGAAAGCATCTACTTAACATAATAAACGAATCGTTACTAAAAGGGAAATTCCCAAACACATGGAAAACATCGATGGTAATCCCTATACCAAAAGTGGTGAATACAAAAAAGTGTGAAGAATTTAGGCCAATTAACATGTTACCGAAATATGAACAAATTTTGGAAATAGTAATAAAAATACAATTGATTGAATATTTAGAAAAAAATAAATTACTTTGTCAGGAACAATCAGGTTTTAGAAACAACAACTCGTGTGAATCTGCAATTAATATTGTCATTGATACTTGGAAAAGGGAAATGGATAAAAATATGTATGTTTTAGCTGTGTTTTTGGACTTCAAAAGGGCGTTTGAAACAATAGATCGAAAAAAATTACTACAAAAACTTGAAATAATAGGACTCTCAAATGAGGCCCTCAATTTATTCAAAGAATATCTTCAAGGAAGAAAACAAGTAACTAAAATAGAAAACAAAATATCTGAACCTTTGGAGAATAATTTAGGAGTTCCCCAAGGATCAGTTCTAGGAACAATTTTATTTATAATATATATAAACGACATCACTAATATAATAAAACACTGCAAACTACAATTATTTGCCGATGATACATTAATATATATAGCGGGAGAAAATTATACAGAGACCATACAAAAATTAAACGAGGACTTAAACAGAATATCCGAGTGGCTCAAAATTAATAAACTTAAGCTTAATGTTGGGAAAACAAAATACATGGAGTTAGGAAGAAGAAAGCCAAACCCAAGGATGAATATATATATTGATAATGAAACCATAGAAAAGGTTGATGAAATGAAATATTTGGGCATAATACTAGATTCAAAATTGACATTAAATGCAAATTTTGAACACGTTAATAAAAAAATATCAAAAAAAATATTTTTCCTTAGTAGATTAAGGAATAAATTAAATAAAGATACTGCAGAACTAATTTACAAAACAATCATTCTTCCACATATAGATTACTGCTCAACAGTGTTATTTTTAGCAAACGAAGGAAATCTAAATAAACTAGAAATTGCACAAAATAGGGCGATGAGAATAGTTCTTGGGAAGAATAAATATAGCAATGTAAAAGGAATGAGAGATGAACTAAAATGGTTATCTGTAAGAAGAAGACTTAAATTTAATATGTTGATATTTGTACATAAATTTTTTCACGATAAGTTGCCAAAATATTTTAAGGATAAAGTTGTCTTAAACAAAAATTGTCATGAATATGCTACTAGACAAAAGGATAAAATAAGACTACCATTATTGAAAAGAGCTGAGTCGCAAAATTGCTTGATGTATAAGGGTTTAAAAATGTATGATGAGATGCCTGAATGTATGAAGAATGAAAAGTGTCTGAAAGAATTTAAAAATAAATGTCTAAGTTACTGTAAGGAAATGTAAATATATAAAGATGATGTAAATGTATATAATAGTTTATATTAGTTTTAATATAAGCTAACTTAAGAAATAAATAAAAAAAAAATAAAAAAAAATAATTTTATAGATAAGTATTGTAAAATGTACCTTGGGCATAGGACGCAAATTATTAAAAATTGTATTTTGTATTTTCTTTTAGTGGTTCTCTCATAATAACAAATGAACGAAAATGATGTCGAATGAAGAATAAATAAATACAGTCGGTACATATTTTACATAAAAAAAAAATAAATTTCATATGTTTCAAGCTAAAAAAAAGGGTTTCTTCCAAGATGTAGTAAATAATTGAGTCCTGTGCGTTGTGTGACCACTGAAGGAACTTCATTAAAGTTTATATCCTCCCTAAAGACGTCGTCCTACATAGTTCTAAGTGACTTTATACCCATATAATGTATTATACTACACATATTAGTGTATAAATCAGATACACCAGGATACATGCGAGCAAGTTTATAAGACAAACGTACAGCGGCCCATTCGTGAGGGTTGTGAGGAAATCGAACAATAATAAAGTGATAAACTTAATTGAAATATTATATTGTGTTAGCGTTAGGGGTTGATTTAAGGATATATTACAGTTAGAGTTCACGAGCTAGCTGAAATAATATTTGGCCGCCATTGTTGTTGAGATTGTTTATTGTGACAAGGTTATAAATTATTCGATATTTTTGTACAGAAGGCAAGATATATTGGTTATTATATGTATGTACATATTTTTTCTTAATATAACGACCCCGTAGAGCTATAAGTATCATTTACTTTTTTAAATTGACGATCCTCGATATTTATATGTATTTTTATTGGATATTTTTGTTGTTGTTGTTTTTTTTTTGTATAATTTTTTTATATTTGTTAGTTGCCTTAGAAAAAAATCCTTGCCTATTATGTACAAAGATTTATAGCATATTAAGTTTATATCCATATTAATTTATGGCATATTAATTTATGAGGCGAATGTAAGTGGAAAAAAGAGCAGAGGAAGACCGAGAAAACATGTCACGATCAGGTATGCCAAATACTTGAAAGTGGTCAGGTTAGGAGTCGTAATAATCGGCGGGTATATATGAGGAGATGCATGAACGTGGAAGAGGCGAAGAATGTTTGCAAAGACAGAGTGGTGTGGCGTTCTATTCTCTCTGCCTACGCGGGGAAGCGGCGTGATGGTTAGTTAGTTAGTTTTTTAAAGTTTATATGCATCAATCATCGTCTTAGTTTTGCTAAGAAATTGATACGAGAGAAAATGTTAAATATTTGGAAAAGTAGATATTTAGAAGCAGAACAGGGAAAAATTACAAAAATTTTCTTCCCGACTAGATAAGGAAATATACATTTACGACTAAGGTCTGTATCAACTCTAGCCAAGAGCTAAAAAGTTTGAAATGTAAGTTGGTACCTTAAAAAAAATAATTACGATTTTATGAACCACTCAACTGGGGATCTGACTATGGTGCTAGCCAGTTACGTTAGAAGGCTTATTTTAATAAATAAAATTGAATTTGAAAAATGTTTCTTATCCATGTCAAAAATTTAAAGCATTTTTACAAGAACTTTTTTATTATTATTAAAAATTGACAAAAAAACGAGCCTGCTAATTGCTAATTACTTATAGAATTAAATTTTTTTAACTAAGTTTTTTTTGGTTGAAATATATAAAAGTTTTAATTATATGTTAATGTTTTTAGAGTAATTTTACGTAATTTATTGTTACGGCGTTTACTTTGTAGTTAGACATAGCTAAATTTAAAATAAAACAACTGTTTTTTACCTATTGAATATTACTGAAGTGGTAAAAAACAAATGTTTTATTTATAGTACAACTAACTTTATCATTATGTCAACCAGTTTCAAGAAATTTTTATTTTATTATTTCAATATTTTATTGAATAAATTTTCTTGTAATATAAAAAAAAACTCGTATTATTCGTAAATACTTTAGTGTCCATATCTAGGTTGTCAACATTTTTCAGGATTGAAATGGCCAATTAAACGCCTTCGAAATTGGGGATGGCAAGAACAGCTTATCGGACCTTTTCAGGACCAAACTTGTCGTGGGGGTCCTCCCTCGGTCTATTGTAGGGTCCGCGGAGGTCGACGTATTATTAGTGTCTTAAGTCCTTAAGGTTAAAGGCCCATTAACAGTTTCTGAACCGTCGTTACGGGAAAGCACGGGCACCCCAATTGGGGGTAGATTAATAAGCTCATCGTAGGTCATAAAGTTCAGGTAGCGATATTTTTTGTTCGCTGGAAAACCCTAATGCCCTTACGGCGTTCTCAATTGATATACTAGAGCTTATTAAAATTTTCATTTAAGTACTTTTCTCTGTATTAACTACGTATCTCATACACGCTTTACTCCATTACTAAGTCAATCCATTTGTTATGTAGCGACACGATGTCTTGAAATTCATTACTTAATTTAAATGTTAGTACAAACTAACCGTTAAGTCACTTGTCTGTGGGGGTAGGCAAAGAGAATAGAACGCCATACTACTCTGGCTTTGCAAACATTTTCACCTCTTCCACATTCATGCATCTCCTCATACTTACCGACTATTCCGACTCCTAATCTGATCGCTTTCAAGTATTTGACTTAATTGATGATGCTAATTTTTTCTCAGTCTTCCTCTGCTCCTATTTCAACTATAAATATGTCAATAGAGACGAAATCTGGGCATTCGCAAACTTTGCTACTTGACACTGGCTAGCTTAAGTGATTACTCTATCCACCATGTAAGATTCACCATTTTCTCTATTACTAAATATCCATATTGCATAACGGTAGTGTATTACAATATATAAATTGAATTTGTATCATAGTAAGAACTGACAGGACTGCCATCTGTTCAAAATCGAACAAATTAATGAAAAAGTTATACAAAGAGATGTCGACGTTTCAACAAATAAAATTATATCATTAGCTGGTTTAGGTAATCACAAATATCACTTTATATGTAACAACATTTTAAGCTAAATAAATACTACTTTAATTATTTAATTGGCTTGATCTTATAAAAAAAATACTGTATGGAAAGATAGATATATATGTTGTAATAAGTCATATTTTCTTATTTTGTTTTTATCTTAGGTTTTTTTTTCTCATTTGTTTATTTTAAATTTGCTTTTTACTTTATGTTTTTCTCATTTATTTATTTTAAATATGTTTCTAATGCCAATTTATTAAACCAGTTTATTATTTTTCATTTTGCCTTGTATTAATTTTGGTTATATAAAAAAAGTATTTTTTGTAACTTTATTATTTGTGTTCCAGTCTTGTGAGCCTTTATTCCATGTCCCAAAAAGAGAAATGGAAATTACTCATCTAGAATATTATATGTATGACTTATGTATGTAATATATAAAAAAAATAATGCATTTGTACTAAATTTATGAGGGACTCTTATTTCAATAATATGTTAAATATTAAAAATAATCACTTAACACATTTTTAATTTCCAAATGCATTTTATTGTACAAAGTTCACTTTGTTTAAATTTGACAAGTTGTGTACCGTTGTTGTTTTCAGACCACAAATGTTTCCTCTGCCTCCTATTCGTTGTGCGGAAAGGAACCGTAACTGGTTTAACTTGAAGTTGTGGCTTTATGTAGCATGGCCTATTATCCCCTGTTATGTCTAAACTGGGAATACTTCTTCTACAGATATCGTAATAAATATCACTTTGGTTAAACTTATTCCTATCGGGTGTTGCGAGAATCAGAAGCCAAAAAATAGGAGCTTTTAACTTGTAAAAGGAAATTAAAAAAAAAAACATAGAATGATACCAAGATTTCGAGATTTTCAAGCTAACACATGAATTAACAAACAAAAACCAATATTATATATAACAGTCTCAATAGTCCATTATATGAAGCGAGGTTTGCTGCGTGAGTCGGGACGTATAACAAATAAAAAAATCGTTATGAGCAGCGTTCGTTATGCGAGTGAGTTGACAGTCTAATATGATGAATAAACACCTTGCTCTTTATACTCATCAGAAGATTGATAAGTAATGATCAATAAGTTAGTCATGTTCACTTGCTTAAAAAACACATCTTTTTTCCAACACAAAATCTGTAGTAAATAAATTATCTGGTCAATTTATAAGCTTAATAATAAAAATGAAAAAAGTATTTTCTGGCGTTTCTCATGTGTGTGATTATAATCCAGGATTCGGATCTCACATACTAATATAAGAGTTTCTGCTTAGTAAAAAACTTCTTTACATCTCACCAATAGATGTCTCTAGTGAAGTTCTGTGATTCAAGAACAAGGTTTCTAAATTGGTTGCCCAGACTTCCATATTCTTCTTTATCTTTGATGAGATGTCAAAAAATAATATAAAAACCACTATTTTTGGCGGAAATTATCATTCCATGTAGGTTTTAGATTCTGATCTACAACTTACAAAAGGAAATGATGAATGATATAGTAGGTATAGTGATATAGTAGGTATAGTTCATACTACAATGTAAACATTGTTTTTAATATACAAAACACACCACTATGTATTGATTAATCGGATCGCACCGATTCGCTAGAACCGGTGTCTTAAATTTTTAGAGTTCGCCGAACCGGTTCTCAATCCTTAGTTGTCAGACAATATTCTGATTGAGATCATGTATCGGAGCACGCTCGGTTTACTTGGTCCATCACATTGTAAAAATATTTTGACCTCGCACAGAGAAAAAAATATTGGAAGGATAAAAAAAAGGAGAAATATTCAGTTAAGTTATTGTATTAAATATTCACTTAGTAAAAAGAATATCGTGAGAGATATATGCATCAGCATTTGGAGCATTCTCAGTTGTTATGTGAATGTTCTGTTTATGAGCAGAATAAAAAAAACATATAATTGAATAAATGTAATATTATTTTTTTAGAGGGGTGGTGGTGGGAGTAGTACCTAAAGGGCGAACCGGTGCTTGTAAATTTTGAATCCCATCATTGATTCCATTGTATTTTTTAAGGATAGCCAAGCTTTCAACCTCTGCAATTAGTTGTATAAAGGTTAGAAATTGGGAAATCTTTAAACTACTATAATAAAACAATACAAAGTGGTGAATTTTGAATATTAAAAGCATTGTTAACGTTGTCGTATGGTAATATAATACTCTCCTTATCATTCATGTTTCACCTTGTGTAATACCACTTTAATATTAATATATTTTTAAAGTGTCCGTCTACGTAGTGTAATGGTCAACACGCTCGGCTACCGTTCTGGAGGTCCCGGGACACCAGGTCACTGGACTGGTACCTGAAGCGGAGGGCTGCACAGACGGCCGGCGGTCTAAGAAGAGCGGTTGTAGGGGGTTATCGTAATATTACTAATCATGGCGTGTGTTACTGTACATACATTTTTTTTTTATGGATACTATAAGTAGTTTCACATAAAATAATAAGATAGTTTTTGTAAAAAACCCGTTTTTTTATTTTTAAATAACGTATTTTGCTAGTAGGAAATGCTGGTTGACGGCAGCTCGTGCTCCCATCGAAACAGCTCAATCATACGGGCGGCTCCGTCAACCAAAATTTCTAGCAGTCAATTCTATCGATTATAAAATATGATCAAGTATTATTGAAGCACACTAAATACATAATAATTGAATAATTCAAATAAAGAAAATCAATTAAATAGGGAATTGTAATGAAAAACCTAATTCCTAAACATTGAACATCTCCAACACCATTTCTGATAATACAGATTTTTTATTGCGTAGTAATTTTCTTATAGATATAAACGGGTCAGAGCTAAGAAGAAGTCTGTTTAAAAGATCGGTATTGGTAACAATTCTTGATATTTTTCAAGTATGATCGCGTCTCAATAATTTGATCATTTTATTTCAGGACTCTGCAGCCTCTTCGGAGAGCTCCCCTATTGATAATAACGAATGATCAATCACCTCGGACCCATGAATCAAAACTTAATGCAAGGAAGGTGGTAAATTATACCACGGATAAGCCTAAACAAGTTTTGAGCGGCCGACCTCCTTCCAATATGGTGACAATCTATTACATATATGTATTTGCAACACGGTTTTGCAAGTTGTTGGTATCATTATTTGTGATATCCTGTAATGGTTGTGTCAACGCGTGCAAGACGTGCCGACTCCTCTCTGCCTGGGACTTATGTTCTTTTACGGAGAGTCAAATGTCCAATAGATGCATACGTGTATAAGAGAATTTATAGCATAATAAATAATAAATCCCTTACCGCACCCCAATGGTGCATACGGCACTGCTTCATATAAACGCAGTGTTATCTCGATCGATTACACATGAAGGAAAGGTGATCAGCCCTCCACTTCAGGTACCAGTCCAGTGTAATATTGAATAAATATTAGAGTGAAAAAATCACTTATATTTATTAAACCCCCCTGGGAATCGAACCCGGGTCCTCCAGAACGGTAGCCGAGCATGCTGACCATTACACTACGGAGGCGGACAAATTTATAGATGGTACCTAAAAAAAAAAAAAAAAAATACTAAAAAGTTACACATGGTATTTTCGTACAGTTTCTACGCGGATACCATTTGGTGCTACGAGCGGGAAAAAAGGTTCCCGGCGCAAGTTGGCGCAGACAATTTTTCATGATTCTTAAACTACAGACATAAGCCTACATTTTGAGATAGAAATTGTTAAGCCAGGATAAGTCAAGATAAGTTAAAAGTTTATATAAATAAAAAGTAGGACAAAATTATAAAACAATTTTACGTACTGCGTAGCACCCATGTAATTGATTCAACCTACGAAATAAAAGAAGAAAAAAAGTATGTAAAATATTGTACTAACCTTCTTCTTGAAATTCCATTGTTGAACAACCGTCACAATTAAACTTTTTCTAGGAAACGATAAATTGAACGCAGAGTGAGTAATTGCCGCTCGGATAACGCTAATGAGAGCTAATGCAATATGGTCACTTTGGATGCCAAAAAGTGAATAAATAATTTTAAAATCCTAGATTTCTTTTATACCCTCAGGTAGTATGGCTAATGATTATTACTTGGGGGTAGAATGAGGTTATAATTCAGACATCGATATTTGAAGCCTATGGCCTATTACGGGCCCACTGTGGGCTGATCACCTTTCTTTCATGTGTAAAAACGATCAAGATAACACTGCATTTTATATGAAGCAGTGCCCTATGCACCATTGGGGTGCGGATAAGGGTTTCATTATTATTATTATATTATATTTTTAAAGTGGTATTACACAGTGACCGATGAAGGTAAGAGAGAGGGTGAAAAAGTGGTGCGTTTAAGGGACTACATTCCATTATATTTACTAGCTTCGTCTTTAACAATATTGCCGTAATAAATTTTAGTGTCTTTTTTTCCGGGGAGTTGAATAATTGTTTTGCTCTAAATAAATACAAATGTATATTCATGTTTATTCAAAGAATAAATGTACGTTTAAAAATATTGGATTTAAGAGGATTATCCGTTGTATGAGCTTGAACGTTTCCCGCTATTATGTTTTATTTCCACCCAGTATTTTGGTTGTGGAATAAACGAATACGTGTTACTTTCAGCGCGAGGTTTATGAAAAATAAATTGTCGCATGAAAACGCCTTTCCGATCACACCCCCTCCCTGATCCTGCCACAACCCCTTTGCCTTACCATCCCCGTACTCTATAGCGAACTTACAAAACTACTCGAGAGAAGAAATAGCCAATCTATTCAGATATTGAGTTACATGGTTCGAGTCTGTGAGATACGATATTTCTTCATCATTTTCTCCCCTGCTTTATTTTTAAAATAAAAGATATTATAAGCTATATTCTGGAATCTAAAAGAATTACTTATTTAAATAATTGATTTAGCTAAGGACTTATGCAAAGGTTGACCACCCGGTTTTTTCAGAATTGCGACCTAGCAACCACTGGTATAGTGTAAATTTCCAGCCTGGCGACATTAAAGACGGGTCGTTGCTTATCCATTAAAAAAACCTCATCTAAGCTTTTTTCTCTAAGAGTCATTGATTCTTTTGAAATATTTTTGTTTGTTTGTAAATACATGCATCAAGAATACATATGGATGCCCACCCGGTATTTTTAGAATTGCAACCTGGCAATCATGGATAAAGTGAAAATTCTCAGCCTAGTAACATTACAAATAGGTCACTTCACCTTGAGCCATCATAATTAATTTAAAAAAAATGAAAACACGCAATGACAGAGATAGACTCATATCCGCCATTTTAATAATTCAAACAATATACATCTAATGACTGTTTAAACGTTATAATACAAGTACTGAAAACAACGAGAAGTAAAAGTAATGACTGTTTTATTTATTTTATACCTTGAAAAAAAAACCCTGACTTCTCCAAGCTTAAATGCAGTATTTACAAGTATGTATTATAAACAAGTTAAACATGCAGTCAGTTGTGATCATTTAAAACCACGATCAAACAAATAAAAATGAAATGATATATTTTCCCGAAATATCTACGCAAAATAAATATAAATGTAGATACACTACAGTATTTTGAGGGTGTCCAAATCTTTGTTCACAAATCTAGGTTTCTCTATATGGGAGTATTTTTTAATTTTTTAATATTTCAATGTTGAAGAGAATAAATATGGAAGTCTGGATGTGTCTATTAGGTAACCGGTACTATGTCGATAACCCGATTGAAATAAAATTCGTTGCTTTTTCTCTGTTTATATTTATTTGAAGGTACAAAAAATGTCTAATTGTCAAATATATGTATTTGTGCACAAATCGGCGTTATTAGCTTTAAGTTTTCGAATCCAAAAACCGAATAAATTATCGACTTCTTTTAAAGAAAAAGTTGTATAGTTTAATCGTTAGTTTCTACACAGACGGTAATTTTTTGAGATATCTGTCTGTTTCAATTTATGCGCATTTAAATTTACAAAATGATACACAAACAGTACGAAATAATTCACGTTCAATGTGCGAATTTGTAAAATACCAAAAAATAAATTTTTCAGTCAAGCTTTAAAGCGGAACAGAGTATATTTTTATTTATAGCCAGAGAAGATAAGTCTTAAGCATAAAAGATACCGATTTTAGTAAAAGTTTACCTCATATAATAGCAAAGTGATTTACTGTTATAGTTCCAAAGTTCAAAGGAGTAAGTTGCGAAAATTTCTTTACTTTGCTTCCATTCCCCAGAGCTTAAACTTGTACAAGCCTTTATTATTATAAATAGATGTTTATTTTTATAAATAATTTAATTTATTTGCTTTTAGAATCCACCTGAAGTTTTTGCCTTGAACTCCCACTCCGTCAGAAATTAACGTTTATTTTTATTCAGTAACTTTAACTGCACGCCTCCGTAGTGTAATGGTCAGCACGCTCTGCTACCGTTCCGTAGGTCCCGGATTCGATTCCAAAGGGGGGTAAAATAAATATAAGTGATTTTTTCAATATTACCCTGGACTGGTACCTGAAGCGGAGGGCTGATCACCTTTCCTTCATGCGTAAACGATCAAGATAACACTGCGTTTATATGACGCAGTGCTCTATGCACCATTGGGGTGCGGAAAATGGTTTTATTATGATTAATTTTAACTGACGAATTTTCAGGAGCTAAAATATTTGACGTGAAAAAATCAAACAAAAATATTCAGATACGTCAGTTGTCCAAACCAAGACAAAACAACTTTTTGAAATGAAGGGAATATGGGAGTCAGGTCATTTACAGGGCTTACAACCTGAGATTGGCTGGTTTAAGTGTTCAATTTGTACAGTGCGCAACGTTTACCATTGCTCCATTGTTGGACATATTAACTAATTAAATAAGCAGCAAACTCTCTGCTCCCATACAGAAAAGGGCGAGAAGATAGAATGCCACATCGCTCAATAAAGTATCCTCATTTTCTTACACCATATATTTCCACATCCGCCGATTATTCTGACTTTTTCCATACTGAATATTTAAAAAAAAAATTAAGCACCTGTACTGAACCACTTAATGAGTTTTATTTTTTTATACACGATTAATTTTGAAAACTTAAAAAAAAAATAATAACATGTCATTCCACAAAGTTAATGCCGAATTAATAAATAATATTTACCCATAGTGTCTAAATTCTTGAAAGTTTTATATTTGCAGTATTTCAATGACCGCTTTCTTACTTTAGTTGGATCTGCCATCTGTTGAAAATTTTGTGAAATATATAGCTTCCTTCCTCTGACAGTATAGGGTGTCAATATTTTTTTTTAAAAATCATGATTTTCAACTGGAAAACGGTAAAATAAAAGGAGTTAAATAAAATGAAATTCATCTCATTGTCTATTTTCTGCATTGATATATTAACAGAGATGAAAAAATGGGTGTTTAAGTTTCTACAGACCTGTTAAAGGCTGATTTAAGTGATAGTTTAAAACACGTGTAACGTTCATTTCACTATTGTACCCATGATTGACAACCACAGTCTTAAAATTTCACAAGTTACATTTATGCTTTAATGGACACCTTCTTGCGCATGCGAGTTCTCGGCACCGTCTATAGTTACGATAAGTTAAATTTTTGTGAAGCAGAGACCTTTATATTAGCTAAACTCAACCATGGATGCTTCCGAAAACTCGCATATGAAAGATGGTGTCGATTGAAGGATAATTACAACTTACAAAATTTGAGTAGTGTGGTTCCCGATCATGGGTAGAATGGTGAATATTACACGTGGATAAAGTGATCACTTATACCAGCCGGCTACTATTCTTCTTCATCTATATTGAGGTATCAAAAGATTTGTATCCACTTTTTTAAATATGTAATGACGTTGCTTGTAAAATATATTGCTTTGGCCAATGTCAAGTTTATTAAATAATATTACATTGATTGATTTGGCAGTTACTTTGTGGTAAAATCTATCCATTTTCAATTAATGTTTTACTTAGTAAATACCACTATTTCTTAAAATCTACTGTGACACGTGTTTCGATGCATTCCGCATCATTTTCAAACACCGTATATGAAGCTAATTCTTAATTTTAGAATTTTAGAGAAATTTTAGAGAGAAACACGTGTTAACTGTAATCTACTGAGATTTTAAGAAATAGTGGTATTTACTAAGTATAACATTAATTAAAAATAAATAATATTCCTTAATTAATATGATATGCTTGTTATTAATCTATAAATTACTTCCGTTCAATTAAAAAAAATTAAAGTTTGTAGATAATTGGGTTCCTGCTCGCCAGGATAAGATGAATACCTGTAGGGAGGGGAACAAGCGGGGCCAGAGTTTAAAAAAAATGGCATTTAATCATTTATTGGGCAAACAAAGAATATATGGTTAAGGTCTTCCTCTTCAAAACGACACTCCCAAATGAGGGAGTCTTGTATACACTTCATACATTATATTATATTTTCATTTCAAGGTCAAATATTAACAAGTTTTGTGAATGCGAGTATACGTAACGTAATACGAGAAGCTACGTTCTAAGTGTGTTTGCAATTTTAATGCATATCCAGCGAACGTTGTTCAGAATGTAAAGGCTGCACTGAGTGCATTCGTACTGCATTAGTAGATGCACTTGTTCTACAGCCAGCAACATGTATTGAGTACCTCCGGCTAGTGACTACTTCATACTGTGTTGGTCTATTTTTGTTAGTTGTCACAGTACTTGAAATGGCAGATTTTTGAGGACACTTCCATCTACCAACTAGAGCTGAGCTGAAAGCCAATGCTAGTAAACCATTTTATACGTATAATGTAATTTTATACTCCTTTTCGATCTGATGGCGAATGAAAATATTGTAAATTGGATAATTTGATAATAATAATAATTACTTTATAAAATTAATCAACTTTGTTTTCACCACTTTTTTATTTTTACAATTCAACCTACCGGTTTCAACTATACATTGTCATCATCAAGATTTATTTCAAATAAAAAACATTAAAAATATTAAAATACTCTCACCAAAAACTCCACACACTACATAAAAATCCTAAATGTTATTTTTATTATTAAAAAATTAATTAATTTTATAAAGTATCTGCCGAAAACATTCAAGAAATAATAATAATTAATTATCAATCAAGTAAGAAGAATAAAATTAATTTTGTTTGATTTAGATAGAGCTGATTTTGTAAAATACTACTTCAAAGGCATTTATAAAGATGTCAATGATGATATGATATTATGCATGTTTTAAAAATATATTTCTTTTATTATTTAAAAAAAAAAAAAACTTACAGATCGTTTTTATTTTAAACAAAAATAATAACTGATGTATTCTGCTATGCATTACTCTGGCTAAATCTAGTTAGATAGAAATAAAAGAAAAGAGAAAAAATACATTTCTCAAACGTTTAATTTCACAATGCTTGTGGGTATATCAGTACACAATATCTTCTAAGCATCTGCTAAGAAGCACGATGTCCACTACAAGCAATAATCAGTATTGAGGGTCATGCTGTAATGTTCAACTGATGGCGCTGCACTTTTGGTAAAACAAACTATTTTTAAAAAAGAAGCACGCTTTTACCTGTCAGAAGAAAACACACATATGTATAATTATAAAAGCGTATTTGAATGCGCGATTCAAAAGATGGTGCTGCCATCGAGGTTAAAAAAACTGTTTTAGAAAAAAAAAACTTGTTTTTGCTTATTACAGGTAAAAAATAGTATATAAAAACATCCAAGAATTTGAATGTCAAAATTTCAAAGAATTCGGTAAATATTGTATCTTTAGGAGATTTAAGATTTTGAACAAACAAACATTAACATTTTTATTTACATAGATTTCAGATTTTTTTAAAGGTAAGAATTAAATTAAAAGAAGAAAAAGCATATTGTTGAAAAAATAGTAATAAAATATTTACAACATTTTGAGTGTGTCCAAATAATGTCACAAATCTGGATTATCTCCAATTATAGGAGATTTTCATATTATTTTTTGACATCTCATTAAAGATGAAGAAGAATATGGAAGTCTGGTCATTTACAAGACTGACGATCGTCATAGGCTGGTTTTAGTGATCACTTTACACACGTGCAACATTCACCAATTCTACCCATTATTGACAACCACACTACTCAAATTCTTGGAAGTTCTATATATATGAACCAAATTTGAAACATTGTTCTTGAATCGCTAGAACTTAACTAGAGACATCTATTGGTGAGATGAAACTTAAACCAGCCTATGACGGTCGTCAGCCCCGTAAATGCCCAGACTTCCATATCCTTGTTCATCTTTGATGAGATATCAAAAAATAATAAAATACGTCAATTTAAAAAAGGAAACATTTGATCAATTTTTGAGAAGAGTTCAGGAGGCGGAGGAGCCGCAAGGTTTACACAACTGACGAGCCGCGAATGTCGGGGGGGTGGGGGTGGACGGGTGGAACGGGTGGTGGTGGGTGGTGGCGGGTGGTGGTGAGCAAACAGACTCCGGGCAGATTAATTTGATCAACCCCTCCGGAGGAGCAGGGTGTAGATGGCGAAATTATTTAATCCTAGTTTATCAACACCTACTGTGTTAATTTATTCCCCTGATCTTAACGGGAAGTTCAGACTCTTTATGTTTTACAGTTTACAGTTCGCACTCAGAGCTTATAAAGTTAACCTTATTTGAAGCGTCGCTAAATGGCCTTTCTTTGAACTGAAAATTTGCGGAAGATTCACACTTTCACAGACAAAATAAACGGATCGTTTGAGGATGGCTTGAGTACAATTATTTGAAAGAATTGGAACTTACGAAAAAGCGCCTGTAAATAAAATACCAAATTCGTGAGTTTATAAATGTAAATACGTCTAGTTTCAAGAAATACAGACGTTATTATCGACAGGTGAAAAAACATACTATGTACTAGTTGTGCTTTTATTAATAAGCTTAAAAAGTGATTAAAGAAAGTGTTTTATTTTAATTCACAACATTTTGAGTGTGTCCTCAACAAATTTGTTCACAAATCTAGGTTTCTCCACTTTAAAGTTTATTTTATATATTTTTAAACATTTTGACACAACTTTTTGAATGTGTCCAAATACTTGTCCATGTCGCAGTCAGGAAATCTGTATTCTGCCCACACTTCGTTTTTTCCACACCTCAAGTTTTCTCAAAATAGATGAAGAAGAATATGGAAGTCTGGGTATTTACAGGGCTCGTGACATGTCAAAGGCTGATTAAGTGATCACTTTACATACGTGCAACATTCACTATTCGTTCCATGATTGAAAACTACAGTTTTAAAATTTTGGACCTCCTACACATAATAATAAATAATAATCAATTTGAACTATTTATAAAGCACCATTCGTAAAATACTGCCCCAAGAACTGAAGTTATTAATCTCATGACACAGTACATATGAGTTCAAAAGGGCCATCTTTGTCGGATTGAAAAATATTTATTTGGCAGAGACCCTTTTAATTGGATGTATGCAAGATCTGAACCTAAGATTATTAAAATTTTGTTTACAAATTTAAAAACTAAAAAAATAGATGAAGAAGTTGAAAAATAAATAGAATAATATAGAAAAAAATGAGAGAAGACCTCAACTAGTTATCTATAAAAAAGATACTTAAATTAAATATGCTGATCTTTATATAAATTTTTTAAGAATAAATTACCCAAATATTTTAAGGATAAAATAGTGTGAAACAAAAATTTTCATGAACATATTACTAGAAATAAGGATAAAATAAGACTACCATAGTTGAAAAAACCCGAGTCACAAAATTGTTTAGTGTATAAGGGTTTGAAAATGTATGATGAGATGCCTGAATGTATGAAGAATGAAAAGAGTTTGAAAGAATTTACTTAATCAAAGGATGTAAATATATATATGATGTAAATTAAGTGTAAATTGTAGTTTATGTTAGTGTAATATAAGCTAATTAAATAAATAAATAAAAATAAATGAAAAATAATATGGAAGTGTTTTTTACAGGTCCTAAATTTGTATTCACTCTTGACGTCTTCAAAAATAATTCTTACAATTCATCAATTCCTCGAAAAACCTCTAACGAATGTAATTTATTAATGAATCGAGGTACTCGACGCTGCAACTAGCAACACTAAGGTTACATGCAGTATTTATTCTAAAGCAAATGAAAGCAAGTATCCGGGCTCTCCTTCACATTTCTGCAATCCTGGTACTGTAAATTCTTCTCCAATTTGCATTTCGTTAGTGCATTCATTGTATCCAATTAACTTGGGCGAATTCAGGAATAAATACAGAATACCTGTGAAGCGAGGCTACGTTCACAGATATCATTTGGATATTTACTATTATGAAGCCTTTTCGGGGAGTCGCATTCCCGGACTGGGTCGGTATCTGGAGTTATGCAACTCCTTAATTAAAATTTAAAACATCCCTTAGGAGCTTCTGTTGGATCTGAAGTTGGACGAGTGGACCGCTAGGGGTTTGCGGAATTATGGGTTTAATTTCTTGAAAACAAACGGGTCAAGATCTGCTTTTGAGGACCCATATACCAAAAATTACTTCGAAAATGTTGTGAATACTTTTAACTTAGAGTTTGTACAATAGATTTTATGAAGTAGTGGTTAATACCAAGTAAAACTTTAATTTAATATGGATAGATGTAACAAGTGACACAAGTGAATTCAACACTCTCCTTTTCATTCATCGTTCACTTTGTGTTATAACATTTTAATAAACACTAATTCGTGACTACCGGTATCGAAATAATCATTTCATCATTAGGTCATTAATAATAATGTCAGACCGTTATAATTTTAATTTAATGACCTAATAATGGAATGATTATTCCGAAACAGGTAGTCACGAAGTGGTATTATACAAAGTGAAGATGAATGATAAGGAGAGTGTTGAATTCACTTGTGGTTACATCTATCCATGTATTATATTACCATACCACAAAGTGAACAATGCTTGTAATATACAAAATATCTAGATTATTCACCCTACCGATGATATGCCAATATACTAGGTGTCTCAACTTATTATGAAACATCTTTCGTTATTTTTTATGTAAATGAAACTAGAAGTCTGAGCATCCCAGGGCTTACGACCTGGCATTTGGCTTAAGCGATCACTTTATACACTTATGTAACGTTCACCATTCTGCCCATTACTGACAACAATATATATATATATATATATATATACATATATATATATATATATATATATATATATATATATATATATACAATATATATATATACATATATATATATATCTACTATATATATATATATATATATATATATATATATATATATATATATATATATATATATATATATATATATATATATATATATATATATATATATATATATATACGTATAGAACGTTAATTCAGACGCAATAAAGTCAGGAACTAAACAAAACCAAAAAAAGTAAAGCTGGCAGTTCAAATTCACCACGATAAAAATGACTTGTTTTAAAATTTTGAAATATAGTTCTTCATAAAAATGCTAAATATTATACTAGTGCTTTAAATTAGGTTAAGGTAGCGGATTAAAATGAAGAATTAAGTTAAATTTATTCTAGAAAAAAACACCCCCAAGAAATGTAACTCGCCGGGGTGGATGTCGGATTACAAATGGAAGAAAGGAAGCTAGGAAGTCGGCAAACTTTGTTCGCAGGACTCGAGTATGAGTTATCCTTCACGCAGACATTGCTCATTTCCTTGCCGGAGTTATACGTGAAGGATAGGATGAGTGGGAGATGAGAAAAGTTGGCAATGCTCTGGGGGGAGACGGGTCCGAGGATTTATGGCCAGACGAGCCCCCGTCGGACTGGGGGCTTGTTGGGAATGACTGATGACTTGCAATCTTGTTGTGGCGTTTTGTTTATATAACGCAACGGTCACCTGACACCGCATATTCAATTTGTGGAAAATATTACAATTTTTTCTCATTATCGCTATTTTACTATGCATACATTTTTTTAAGATGGGAATTGCATTTATTATTTACTTACAACATTTTGAGTGTGTCCAAATATTTGTTCACAAATCTGGATTATCTCCAATTATAGGAGTATTTTTCATATTATTTTTTGATATCTCATCAAAGACGAAGAAGAATAATGTCAGCTCCGTAAATGCTCAGACTTCCATATTCTTCTTCATCTTTGATGAGATATAAAAAAATAATATGAAAAATACTCCTATAATTGAAGATAATCCAGATTTGTTAACAAGTATTTGGACACACTCAAAATGTTGTATAATAGATGTTTGAATGGTGAGCTGGTTTGGATATGTGAATCGAACGATTGAAGAACAAACATTAAAACGAATTTATGACTTGATTGTTTTTGAAAACAGTAGCAGAAGAAGACCGAGAAAAACATGACAAGTATTTTAAATACTTGAAAGCGGCATGTATAAATACATTCATGTACATAATGTATTAATAAATTTACGTACATATTGTACGTAATAACATATCATACATATTGTACATAATATACACTCATAGTACATATTCACCCCTGAAGATGACCAGGTGCTTGCAGGAACCAATTAGAAAAAAAGTATCAAAAATACAAGTGGTTAAAACAAAGTTTTATTTTATTAAGTTTTAAATATGTGCCACAAAGCATCAGCAACAAAAAAAACATAAAAGAAATTATTTTTGTTTTCTTATTTTGTTTTCATGTTTCGTGTCACATTTATTAAAAGTAACAGGTTGCTGAAATGACGGTTTAATTTAACTTTTTTGATTTATTTGGTTTGAATTTAAAAATAAAGGGATTAATGTCAGTTTCACAGAAATGCGTCATGACTGTTATTAAAATTTTAGAACCTGTTTTCTCAAGTCAAGTTGAGATATATTATTTATTGATTCGGCATTAACTTTGTGGAATGAAATGATTATATTATTAAAATTAAACACTTGAACATACCACTTTAATGAGTTTCATTTATATATACAACTAGTTTCTAGATAAAAAATATATTGGCCAAACTGCGAGAAGTCTAAAAATTAGAATAAGAGAACATCGCCGTGGACTAACAAGTAATTATTTTTCGGAATTTGCAAATCATATAATAAATATCATGGAAACTAACCACTCACTTCACTCTCATACACTCTCATAAATTATTACACTCTGTTACAAATAAAGGTCAAGTCATGAATAATTTAGAAAATTTAGAAATACATACAAATTTAAATTCAGATAAAACATTTATTAATAATATACTGTTTCAAAATACGTCACCATTATTATCAATGTTTCCTTTTACAGAAAATTTTGTTCTTTAACCCCCCTCCCTTCCCTTTATTTATTAACCTATATATACACCTAAATATATTTTTTGTTCGTTAGCTTTAATTTGTACCAGAAGATGAAAACATGTGTCGTTTTCGAAACTAGTGGTAAATATAAATAAAACTCATTAAAGTGGTATATTCAAGTGTAAAATTTTAATAAAATAAGTTGAGATATGTTGAAACGGAAGTAGTTAAAAAACACATTTGAACAATTCTGATTACTTTTCCGGGTTGTTTCTTCCGCGTTTCGTACAAGTTCAAAGTTTTAGCAGGACCGATGAATATTCCTCACGCGTCGGCTAAACTTTGCTTTGTGTACGAACCAACCTTTATTGGTGAATCCTTCGCGTTCCATAGATCTTAAGGACCTCTATACACACAAACTCTTGATGCGATGGGGTATTGTCTTATTTACAACATTTTGAGTGTGTCGAATGAGAATGGTAGTAGTAAACTACAATTATTATTATTCTTCTCCTTCTCTATATTTCTGTTCTCCACTGCTGGGTAAAGGCCTCTTCCGCATTCTTTCATTTTCTTCGGTCAGTTGCTGTTTACAGCCAGATTCTAACCCTATGTCGCCGGACCATCTTTTGTGAGGTCTCCTGAACCCTCTTTTACTCTCCCAAGGTCTCCATCTCAAAATTTTTAGGGTCCATCTTGCAATCTTGCCCATTGCAATTTGAGTCTTACCACGCGATCCATGATATCCTCTATTTGGATCTGTTCCTGATTTCTTCATTTCTTACTTTATCCTTCAGGCGTGAACCAAGCATTGATCTTTCCATGGATCGCTGTGTGTATTTGAGCTTCTCTGCATTCTTTATGTCAGAACCATAGTCCACAGTTCATATGAATTCACTGGCAGTACATAGGATTCATACGATTTTCTTTTAAGACAGGTCGGAAACTCTTAACTTATTTATTTTTTTACAAAAATGTTACTAATATTAGTATTTAACCACTCACCGAGATTTTTATGTCTACCGGTTTTGAGACGTACCCGTCTCTTCGTCAAGACAACCACTAACACAGCATGCAAACAATACCACCCTTTACCACCATAGCACCGTTTACACACTCAAAACTACACAAAATGTCTATCTTAGGAAACTCTTTACTCTGTAGAATGTGACTGAGTCTGCCAAACAACAATTATAATATATTATTCAACAAATTATACACAAATGCTTTTATATGTTTAACTTCGAAAATCTTCACACGTCGTTACAGTGTCGCTACTTGTTTGACAGGTTGCGCCACCGAGAGTGACCATGTGTGAAGACACCCTGCCCTGAAATTATTTAGCTCAAAATATTACGAATGCTACAGAAACATATTGGGTCTGCTTTAGCTCTGGTGATTTGTGACACGTGTTGTGCTAGCTGTCTATAACTCTGTAATTAATTACCATTGCTGTATACGAGCGACGCTTTTCTGGGTGTTAATGCTCAAATTAATTTGGGAGAAGTTTCGAAGCAAAGCGTTGAGTATTAAATTATCGTTTTGTTTATGATTCACTATTTCAATATACAGCTTTGCAAATAGGATCACAACTTTGAATGTGTCCAAAATAATGGGTTTTCTTAACTTACGACATTTTTTTTCAGACATCTCAAAAAAGATGAAGTAGAATATATGTCTGGGTATTGACCTATAATACGCTGGTAAAGTGATTATTTTTCACACGTACAACATTCAGCATTCTACTCATGATTGTCAACAACATTTCTAAAATGTTGAAATGCCTATATATATAATTTATCTCATGATTAAGTATAAACATGTATGAGTTCACAAGAGCCATCTATGTTAGATTGAGAATGCTTTAATTTAACAGAGACCCATTTATTTTGGATGTATGCAAGATCCGAACTCCAGATTATTTTTACAAACTGGGAAACGCCTGAAAACATGATTTTCATTTTTTTATACAGCTTACCATTTAAAATGTTTTTGATTCACAACATTTTGAATGTGTCCAAATACTTGTTCATCAATCTGGGTTGTCTTCATTTTTTAATATTTTTATATTTTTTTGAGATCTCAATAAGATGGTAAAGAGTGTCCTGTTAATACCCATACATACGCATTCTTCTTCATCTATGCTGAGATATAAAAAAAAATGTAAAAATAACTCCTAAATCGAGGAAACCCAGATTGGTGAACAAGTATTTGGACACACATGCTGTGAATATATTTTGGTACGAAAATGGGAATCATTTTTCCTGTTTTTAAAGAAAAGCCTGATTCTTTTACGTATCCCAGATAATTTGTAATAATAACGATGTTGCAAGCGCATACTCTTCTGTTATTTTAATTTCAAAAGCGGACAATTGTATTTTAGTTAGGTTGAATTTGAGTTTATACCGGGGGTGAAACAATTACATATTATACCACATAATTGTTCTTGCATTCTCTTAACACATAAGCTTCTTGGCTTTATATTATGTCATTTCCATTTTCTATGTACAGTGCACACATTGCGCCAGTTTGCCAGTGGCTTCATACAAACATAAGCAAAGCAAATGCATGGCTCGTCGTAGCAGTATATTGTAAATAATATCACTTCGTATTAATATGTAAAATTCTATGCAACCTTGCAGACGTAATAATATCAATGGTTAAACTTATGTTACAACCATATAACTTTGATTCTAAATCAATCTGATTCCAATATCCATAAAGTCATTAAAAAAGGAACCAGTTATAAAAGAGCTTTTCATAAATGGATAATAGAAGTAGGTAGATCTGAAATAGATCGTATAATTCAGTATTGTCGTATTTGATTGCATGCCATTTACAATGTAGTTTTATAAATCTCTTACCCCTATCCGGACCCAATGGTGCATAGGGCACTACATCAGATTGATACAGCATTATCTTGATCGTTACTTACATAAAGGCAAGGTGAGCACTCTTGCGCTTCAGGGACCCAGCCCATTATAATGTTAAATAAATTTAAGAGTGTAAAATTGTCACCCCCCTCCCTTGGAAATCGAACTCGGGACCTGCAGGACTATTACACCATGGAGGTGGACTTATAAATAAGTTTTGGAAAATGTACCTTAATTTTTGTAATTTAAAATTATGTACATGATGAAATTAATTTAAAAAATATGATAAATAAATATATTCAAAGTGGTATTCATTTGTTTTTGCTATCACACCATATCGCTCACTCCTTTCAACAACGTCATGTATCAAAAAACTAGTTTTTTTATGAGATCGTTTTTAGAGTTTAAAAATATAATGTAATGTATAAAAATAAATATCAAGCCACTTTTGATCTTTTGAGGTAAAACTTAAATATTTTTTCTCCATTTAAAAAATATTTAGTTTATTTCAAAAAAAAATTTAAGAATACCTTTTCTTCAAAATGGAAAAACAATTTTTAATAAAAAAATACTGTTTGTTATAACTGAATCACAGAAATTGGTAAATATAATTAAGTGAAGATAAGTAGTGCAATGCACATACTAAAAAAACACGTGTGGTTGCGATTCTAATGCATTATGCGAACCCATTTTCGACGCCTTCGCAGACTGCTTCGTAACGCTTGCATCGTCTGGCGCAGTAAACTTTACACTATCACACAACCAGTGTAATCTTACATCAACTAATGTGTAAATAGTAAAACCCGATATTACCCGACACTCGAATAGATTGAGTGAAACAAGTAAGTTTGCCGTACGAATATTACGTATGCAAAGGGTGCTATTCCGAAACGCATCTCTCGGCGAGTGGTCTCTTATCTGACTAGCGTTACGTGGCCTTTTGGCAAATCTATCCTTTCTCATAATAATTTGAATGTATCTGGGTATTTACTCAAGTATGTGAATAATGTTTTTGGTTGGCTGGGAGATATCGCTTTTTAGTAATAAGCTCACCAATGTACCTACTTATTTCATTCTGTATATGATGTTTATATAAATTAATGAATAAATGAATATAATCCAGGGTACGGACGTTGCATACAAATAATAATAAAAAATCCTCTTAATTAAAGCTATCCTCATTCCAACATACAATAAATAGCTGCTGGGAACTCATATGTGCAGTGTCACAAAATTGATCAATACATCTAGGAGTTCGAAAAATTGGAGGAGTGTGGTTGTCAATCATTGGTAGAATTATTAAAAAAAACACTTTTTTACCACTTGAGTTTATTTGATGACTAGGCTAAGCTTTCATCTTCGGTCTGTTTTAGTTTACATTTGGACCTAAAGATGGAAGCTTTGCTTTCGAAACTAGTCGTCGAAAAAACTCAAGTGGTAAAAAAACAAGTGTTTTCTTTAATAATTTCAACATGTTTTACCACAAAGTAAATGCCGAAACAATAAATGTATATATATATATATATATATATATATATATATATATATATATATATATATATATATATATATATATAAATATATATATATATATATATTATATATATATATATATATATATATATATATATATATATATATATATATATATATATATATATATATATAATATATATATATATGTATGTATATATATATATATATATATAAATATATATATATATATATATATATATATATATATATACATATATATATATATATATATATATATATATAAATATATATATATATATATATATATATATATATATATATATATATATATATTTATATATATATATATATATATATATATATATATATATATATATATATATATATATATATATATATATATATATATATATATATATATATCATGTTATTTATTTATATCACTCTACCAGCCTATGTAAGATCGTAATCTCTGTAAATACCCAGACTTCCACAATCGTTTTTACCTATGTTGAAATATTTTAAATATAAAAAATAACTCCTAAGTAGAACTAATCCAGACTTGCGAACAAGTACTAAAATTTTTGCGAACTTTAGTTTTTTTGCAAGTTCCTCTATCGAGCTTTTACCGTAAATAGAAAGCTTTGAGAATGGCCCCCATAGTCGCGCGGTGTTTATTCCACACGACTACCGACTGACGCGATAGGAAAGTGCCGAAGGCTTTAACGCTTTACTCTGTACATCTGTGACAAAGTACTTTGGGATGAACTTCCACATAGAATATAACACCGAACGTGGTTTCGCCGAGCTTTTAAACGTACTTGTGACGTACTCTTGGAATGTAATTAAGTGAAACTGAGCAGTGGCATTTATTTTTCGAGTGATAAAAAAAAATCCTCAAGGCAAATTTGTTGCTTTTTAATTCATAAATTAAATTGTATTCAAATATCACTCTCCTTATCATTCATCGTTTACTTTGCAACAAACACTTGTTCGTGACTACCAGTTTCGTAATAATCATTCCATCATCAGGTCAGTGTAGATAAAATGAAATTGTTATGGTCTGAAATTTATACAAAAAAAAATTTAAAACGAGAAAGAAGACAAATAAATCAGTGTTTTTTAAGTGGTATTTATTTCTCAAAGTGTACGATTAATGATATGGAAAGTGTTATATTACCATACCATACAGTTAAAATGCTTTTAATATTCAAAATATGTATTCAAATACCTTGAGTTGTATTGTTTTTGCATTGAGTTATTAAAATCACAATAATTAAGAATTATAAATATATGTAGTAAACAAATATTTACAATCAAAGCGATGTATGATGGATTTCACGGTGATATTAGGAAAAAAATCAAGGCTGGGGTAATAATTTTCGATAAAATTAAGAAAGGTGTGTTGGGATAGTTTGAACATGTATAGCGAATGAGTGAGAAAAGAATAGTAAAACAGATTCACCAGGCAAATTTAGTTGGTAATAACAGCAGAGAGGAACCGAGAAAACAAGACAATAAAATACTTGAAAGTGGTCAGGTCAGGAGTCGGAATAATTGGCGTTTAAAAGGCAAAAAAATATTTTATAAAAATAACAGAGTCGTTCTCTCTTTCTACCTCTGTGGAGAAGTGGCGTAACAGAAAGTTATTTTGCTTTAAATATATAGTGAAAGCTCTCATAGCGAAGATAATTCGTTCCTAAACCTTACTCTTAAATGAAACATTCTTTCATGTCCAGGCTCACAAATGAATGCCGTGAAAAAGGAACTAGCTTTTTCATTGTAACTATGTCTAATGTCGCTCGTTAAGGGATCAAAATTTTCAATTTTTTTTGCTCGTTATGTTAAATACTCGTTAAAAGAGGTGCTGATTATGAGAGGTTCCACTGTTTTGCATACAAATAAATATCCTCTTTTAGAGAAAATAATTTATCCTTTAATCTTCTCAATATTATTCATATTTAAAACATTTACTTTGTAATTAGTCATTTTTACTTATTTTTTTTTTTTACCAAAATGTTAATAATATTAGTATATAATCACTCACCGAGATTTTTAGGTCTACCGGTTTATTTTTTTACAAAAATGTTAATAATATTAGTATATCACCACTCACCGAATTTTTATGTCTACCGGTTTCAAGACGTACCCATCTCTTCGTCAGAACAATCACTATCACTAAGTGGTAGTGATTGTCCTGACGGAGAGACGGGTACGTCTCGAAACCGGTAGACATAAAAATCTCTGTAAGTGGTTATATACTAATATTATTAACATTTTTGTAAAAAAATAAATACGTATCCTTTAATCGTTAGTTCTAGAGGTAGTTTTACGATATTTTATCAGAAGATGTTCAATAGCTTTTGTCTATAAACTTATGGTAATTAGATTTTCAACTTTACTACCTTTTCCACCCCGTTCATGTGCCTTATGCCCTAGAAGCCAACTGAACTTGGGCGGGTAATCTCTCAACAAAAAATAAATAACAGCTCAAACTGGCAAACTAAGTCCCATAACTCATCTGCTCGTGATTTCGTACATTAATATGAATTCTTCTCTGCTCAGTAATATTGCAAACAAGCCACGATGTTTCTTTTCATATGGTAAAAGTGGCTTTGAATTTGGTATAAATTAATAAAAATTTGAACTCTCGACCTTAATTAATTTAAGTTACTTGGTAAATTTAAGCATTATTTTTGAAAATCTAATGCGACAGGTGTTTTGATAAATTGAAAATAGATATACACTGCCGAATAAATCAATTACATTTTCGACCTTTACTTTTAATTCTTAAGGTATAAACTCTCGAGTGGATAATAAGTGAATTATTTTATCTCGTGTTAGTATTTAATTTAGTTAAATTTATGGATACAAAGCTAACTTATATCGAATCAAAAAAAGGTCATCGCAAATTAAGACACTTAAAAAACTTCGGTTGTCCTTGGTCTTTTTCTACTACTATTTCCAATTAAATATACCATTTTTTACTGTTGTTTCATTTCTCATAAATCTCAACACACTTTAAAAAAATTATTATTCATAATGCATTGAATTCTGTCACCAGAACCACCATTCGAACATTTCGACTGGATTCAGTCTACTTTTACCATTCTTTTGCCAAATCCATGCCTTACTTCCGAGCAAAAGGATTAATTAATTGATTAAATATTTCACCTCCGCCTCCGTAGTGTAATGGTCAGCATGCTCACCTACCGTTCTGGAGGTCCCGGGTTCGATTCCCAGGGGGTTTAATAAATATAAGTGATTTTTTCACTCTAATATTTATTCAATATTATACTGGACTGGTACCTGAAGTGGAGGGCTGATTACCTTTCCTTCATGTGTAATCGATCGAGATAACACTTCGTTTATATGAAGCAGTGCCCTATGCACCATTGGGGTGCGGTAAGGGTTTTATTTTTAATATTTCACAGTTAAAGTGTGAAGATACCTGCACATTAGAACAAATAAAACATTCGGCATTTTTTAAATACACATATTGATAAATAGAAAGAAAATAACATACTTTCTTCAGAGCTTATCAATGGAAACACAGAGTTTATTAATATAAACACGACAGATGTTCTCATTAATATGTGAAATTCATTATCACCTATTAATGACAAAAAAAACCGTAGTTTTAAATTAATTATATTTAAAATAATTAACTCAAAGGTGGTCTGTAAAAAGTGCTTTATTTTATATTCACAACATTTTGAGTTTGTCTAAATACTTAATAATACAAATCTATTTTTTTCCATTTAGGAGTATACGAAAAGAACCTTTACTCCTATACGAAGAAAACCAAGCATTTGTGAAAGTTCAATACTATTTGTACATGGTTTCATGGAATTATTGACTATTGAGTCTGGCAGTAACATTCCTGCTACAATGCTTAGTATAATTTAAGACAAGCATCAGTAATTTCTGGCTTCATTCGTGCCCTGGTCTCGTATTCAAATCACGTCCGAGTGAGATTTGTTCCCCTTAATACGGGTCATGAATATCCTCCGTGGACCATTTCCCAGACTTGAAGGCCCTCTGAGAGGTGATTAGGTCCCCTTCCCGTGGTTACAGCTCTCAGCTCACAACTTGCACATTACATATCTATTACATCTACATATGTAATGTATTACCCTGCTATATTCGAGAAATTTGTCAATGCATTTCAGACATCTCAACATGGATGAAGAAGAATATGGAAGTCTGGGCATTTAAGGGGCTTACGGCCGTCATAGGCTGGTTTAGGTGATCACTTTACACACGTGTGTAGTGTAATATTTAGCACGCTCGGCTACCGTTCTGGAGGTCCCCGGTTCGTTTCCCGGGGTGGGGTCAGATAAATAAAAGTGATTTTTTCTCTCTAATATTTATTCAATATTACCCTTGAGTGGTATCTGAAGCGGAGGGCTGATCATCTTTCCTTCATGTGTTAACGATCAAGATAAATATCAATAAATCAATAAAGATTAATAAATCAATTACATTTTCGACCTTTACTTTTAATTCTTAAGGTATAAACTCTCGACTGGATAATTAGTGAATTATTTTATCTCGGGTTAGTATTTAATTTAGTTAAATTTATTGAAACAAAACTAACTTATAACGAATACCGAATTTATATCGAAGCAAAAAAATGTCGTCGCATCCTAAGACACTATTTTTAGACGTAACGTTTAAAAAACTTCGGTTTTCCTTGGTCTTTGTCTACTACTATTTCCAATTGAATATACCATTTTTTTACTGTTGTTTCTTTCTTCGTAAATCTCAACACACTTTAAAAATTTTTTTATTGATAATGCATTGAATTCTGTCACCAGAACCACCATTCGAACATTTCGACTGGATTCAGTCTACTTTTACCATTCTTTTATCAAATCCATGCCTTACTTCCGAGCAAAAGAATTAATTAATTAATTAAATATTTTACCTCCGCCTCCGTAGTGTAATGGTCAGCATGCTCACCTACCGTTCTGGAGGTCCCGGGTTCGATTCCCAGGGGGGTTTAATAAATATAAGTGATTTTTTCACTCTAATATTATTCAATATTACACTGGACTGGTACCTGAAGTGGAGGGCTGATCACCTTTCCTTCATATGTAATCGATCGAGATAACACTGCGTTTATATGATGCAGTGCCCTATGCACCATTGGGGTGCGGATAAGAGTTTGCAGAAGTTACACACGTATAACATTCTACCCATGAATGACAATCACACTACTCAAATTTGATTACTGACACGATCTACATAACATTTGAGAGTTATTGGCAGCATCTATGGCTGAGTTTAGTAAACATTTTATTTGACTGAGATCTGAACACACTAAAAATGTTATTTTATCATTCTTCAAACCCCTTATCTGCACCCAATTGCGCATTGCATCGTTTTGATGCAGTTTTATCTTGATGGTTACATGATGGCAAGGTGATCACCTTGCACTCCCGCGCTTCAGAGACCAGTCCACGGCTATATGAAATAAATGCAAGATAGTAAAATGATTGATATTTTTTACCCTCCCTCCCTGGGACGCAAACCTGGTACCTATAACACGGTATCTAAACACGTTAACCATTACACCACCGAGGCCGTCATTGGTAGAATGGCGAAAGTTACACGTGTATACAGTGATCATTTGTACCAGCCTATGATAGATCGGAAGCATTGTCAATACCCAGACTTCGATATTATTCTTCAACTTTGTTAAGATGTCAATTAATAAAATAATAAATATTTGCTTTTAAGAAATAAATTTATGTAAATATGAAATGAAATAATAATTTTCTTTGTTTATGTTGACTAAATGCAGTCGATTAAAGTAGACTAAATGCAGTCGAAATGCGATCTCTCAGAAGAATGTGCGACAAAACGATGTATGATAGATGTACGAATAGTGAAATAAGGAAGGAATGCAAAGCTGAGATAAGCATTATCGATACAATTAAGAAAGGTGTGTTGAGATGGTTTGTACATGTAGAACGAATGAGTGAGGAAAGAACGGTAAAACAAATTTATGAGGCGAATGTTATCGGGAAAAGAAGCAGAGGAAGACCGAGAAAAACATGGCACGACCAAATACTTGAAAGTGGTCGGCTTGAGTCGTAACAATCGGCGGGTATGTATGAGGAGATGCATGAACGTGGAAGAGGCGAAGAATGTTTGCAAGGACAGAGTGGTGTGGCGCTCTATTCTCTCTGCCTACCCCTGCGGGGAAGCGGCGTGATGGTTAGTTAGTTTTTTAATTTTTTTTTAATGTTAATTTGAATAAATAAGTTGTTCTTCATTAAATAAAGGAAAACTGAGAGAGTAAAACACTTAATTTAGTTTCTTTCAATGACTCGTATTAATTTTAAAAAAATATTTTGTTTTACAGCCGATTAACAGTTTTTTTTTTTCATATTATTTTTCCTATTTTGTGATGTTTTGCGATTTTGTCAGGAAAAGAAAAACGCAGTGGTTTGGATCTCGGAGTATGCAGTTTATTTTTTCTAATCTTATAAAAAGATAATATTATTGTTATCATTGCCCATGTGAATTCCCAAAATATTTTTTCTGAAATGTTATTTTGTGATCAACCTGTAAAAATATAATCAACCTTGTCGGAAGCTCTCCAAGAATAAAACAACAAAACAAAAATATTTGTTACATTAATAAACCAGGAAACAGAAAATAATAAATATATTTATATACTTGATCACGTAGATAAACATACACAATATTTTGAATGTGTTCAAATTTTCGTTTTCACTCAAACCCTTATCCGCACCCCAATGGTGCATAGGGCACTGCATCATATAAACGCAATGCCATCTTGATCGTTAACACATAAAAGAAAGGTGATCAGCCCTCCGCTTCCGGCACCAGTCCAAGGTAATATTGAATAAATATAAGACTTAAAAAATCACTTATATTTATTTGACCCCCCCAGGGAATAGAACCCGGGACCTCCAGTACGGTAGCCGCGTGTGCTGACCATTTCACTACGGAGGCGGACAGATACTTGTTCACAAAACTGGGTTTTCTCCACAAAAGAGATATTTTTATTTTTCTTATATATTAACATAAATGAAAAAAATATGGGAATATTCTTCCATATCATTTACATTCAAACTCAAATAAAAAAAAAGTATTTGGATACACTCAAAATGTTGTGAATAAAATAACCGGTAAAATAATAAACTGAATAAAAATTTTAGATTATGTTTTCAGGGGTTTTCCAGTATGTAAAACAATCCAGTTAGGATCTTGCATCGATAAAAATAAAAGGGTCTCTATATAAAAAAGCTTTCCTTCACTAACCATAACCAAATATGGCTTTATTTTTTTAAAATTAAAATTAAACACTTGAATATACCACTTTAATGAGTTTTATTTTTATTTACGACTAGTTTCGAAAACAACAGATGTTTTCATCTTCTGGTACAAATTAAAACATAATCATCAGTTTTTATTTGTACCAGAAAATGAAAACATCTGTCGTTTACGAAACTAGTCGTAAATAAAACTAAAACTCATTAAAGTGGTATATTCAAGTGTTTAATTTTAATAAAATAATCATGTCATTCCACAAAGTTAATGCCGAATCAATAAATAAATACGTAAATCGTACGTAAATCGTCATAAGATTAATGATATAAATAGAACTTCTTAAAATTTTAGATGTGTAGTTGTCAATCATGGTCGGAATGGTAAATGTGAAAGAAAGAAGATGTCAATTGAAAGATAAATCATACTAATGAAATTTTAGTAGCATAATAGTCAATTATGGATGAATGTCAAACATGGTGAATGTTGCACGTGTGTTAAGTGATCACTTGACCAGACTATGATAATCATAAGCCCTGTAAATTTCCAGACTTCCATATTCTTCTTCGTCTATGTGAAAAATGCAAATAAACATAACTCGTCTCAATAAATAATTATCGCTACTCGTGAAATTCTTAAGGACACACGTGAAAGTAATGCCAATTTCATATCTTTTACTCCAGTAACCGTTCTTACATAAAAAAGAGGGAAAACAAATTTATCAGTCAGTGGCAACGACCTCAAAGGATATCGTAAAAACGCCTCAAGGACGCATTTTTACAAAACAATAATAATTTTTATATCCTTTAGATTCTGATAACTCCGATGCCTGGATTTAGTATAAATTATGGAATAAAGGGAATTCTTCCTTGTTCCATCCCCCATGGATTCTGGAACCCTTAAATTATGTATGGAACGAGACCGTAGAGCCTCCAAGCGACATCGTGGACTCATTATCACAACCCTTATAGATAATCTCCCCTTCATTTTTTTGCATATTCTAAAGATACCAATCACATATTCCGCCCATTCTTTCAGCTTTGTAAACTTTTTTTAAACGCTTTGATCTTGGAATATTCTCATATATAAGTTATATTTCAAAGCGATATTTTTCTGTTGTTGTAGGATAATTTATGTAGCGCAATTTTCGCAAAATACTACCTCAAAAATATCATATCTGTAACCAGAAATTTCCTTAATTTATCGTTAATTTTGTGGTATACCACTTAAAAACACTATTGGTTAGATAAATAACGCTTTACCCATCTTGAGGAATAAGGGTTTGAATTACTGTGGAAAAATGCGATAGTAAGTAGGGTGAATTCAAGTTTAATTCAATCGTTTCAGTCTACATTAAAATATTATTAAAAGTCTCACCACCGTCTAAATGATTTTCCATGAATATATTTTTCGTCAGAAGATTTCAGAACAAAATAAACTGTGAAGAGCTCCTTCAGGATCTTCTAATATAGTAACCACATAATCACGAATAGTTTCCTTTCTCTCATCCTTCCAGACTCCCCTTAAAGCATCATTTATCTTGTGGCTATGAAGGGTTGCCCTTGAAACAGGAAGAAAGTAATTGCTACCCCTTCTTAGCAAGTTCAACAAGTATTTTTTTTTTTAAATAGCGTACTTTTATTTTTTTAATAGTTTACTGGCAACTGATATGTAAAAAAAACTATTTGTCAATATTCAATCATACAAATAAAAACAATACATATTAAAAAATTAAATAAACATGAGTGAATTTTTAATAATTTTACGCATTAAATTTATTGCGGAATGTATAAACACACAAGTAACTTATATAAGAATACAAGAACTATAAACTGAGTTATTACTTTTGATAACTTATTTGATTTTACCAGTAACCGGGTTTTGTCTTTTCTGACATTTTGTCTACATTGGTCTAATAATGTCTGTAGGTAATTTTAATCCCGTAAGTAACAAATGTCATCCGATGTCTGATAAAATAAAATAAAAATGGAACAAGCTAATTGGGTTTTGTTCCTGCATAAAATGCAAGCTGACTATGTTTTATCAGCATAAACGAATTAAAAAATACGAGTGTAAATGTTTTTATTAAAAACCTTTTAAAATTCTTAAAAGTAAAAAAAAACTTATGATTAGGAAATGAAGAAAACAGTCATTACTACATTTTTTTAAATGTTTTTTTAAACAGAATTTCGTTTTCCACATAGCAGTTGTAATTATAATAATCTTAGATAATTTACACGGCACTATTTTTATTAAATATAACCTCAATTTTAATACCATAATCCCTTTTACGCCATACCCATTTACTGATGTTTTCTGCATTCGATTTAATATATTTTACTCAGACATTCAATGATTTAGAACGCTAAACTTATCACGTTTTCATCATTTAATTAAGGATCTACGTAACCCCACATTGAGCTGATGAGTTTTTTATGCACCATAAAAATAGATCTAGAATAATTATACATGAATATGAAAGTTGTATTAGGTTCATGTATAGCTTTGTGGAAAGTACGTAATAATATACCTTCCTAAATTGGATCACATGTTTTAAATTAAAGTTGAAGGTTTTAATGAGATAGGATTATGTTAGGAAAAGTTAATCGTATAATTTTCCTTTTGCGGTTGTTCCTCTCTACACTTCGACTGTGCTTTTAATGCAAACAATCCACTGAAAACTTTTTCACTTCATATTTTCAGCAGTAGGAAGGAACTCCGCTGAAAGCTTCCTGAAAAAGGCACTTATTTTTCATTCGTTTATAAGGAAATTTTTCCAGTTACATCTTAGAAAGAATCTTTTCTTCGTCGTATTGTTTTGTAAAGACAACGATTTATTTTCTCTATTATATTCACTTCACCCCTTCTCTTAAGAAGGATGAATCGAGCAGCAAGGGATGAGAAGGTAGTTCTATTATCCCTTGTTTCGTGTTTGCTTATTTCCAAACAGACAATTTCCTAGAGTATAATGTATTTGTACATAATATGTATTATATTACTTCTACTTCAAGAAAATTATTTCAAGAAATAAATCTAAAGCGCAAAGTACTGAAATAATGAACCAGATATATGCAGAATGTATAGCGTTTCAAATGTTTTTTTTTTAAGCGCAGAAAATATCATAAAATGATCTCAAAGCACAATATCTGAATGACAATTTTAATAATGCAGTATTAATATTATTTGACCAGTTATTTTAATTACAAAATTTTCATGTTTGCACACTGGACTAAATCCACAAGGGGGATATTTATAAATATTTTTTAATTAATATTTCAGAACATTATCTAGATCTCTTTTTAATTTATCAACTCCAAAAAATTATAAAAATGAAGCTTTAACATATTTTACTATTGACACACCAGGGACATAATTTCTCAATTTATTAATTTCTTCTCAATCAAATAAATAATAATTCAAATAATTACGTAAAATCTGTTTCAAAAGTTTGAACTGCGAAATTATTTCAATTAAAAAAACAAATTGAATATTATAATTATTACTGTAGAATTAATGTTTGATCAAGTAAACGAACCTATCGATATCAGATCGTTATTAATGACACAAGCAAATTGCGTTTGTGTTCATATTATCCACTGTTATGTGAAAATTAATTCGTAATTGCAATTATTAATTTGTTGAAAAGCGTTATTTAAATTGCGCTTTGCACTAATTTAGTGAAGCAAAATATTTAATTAGATATCCGCATGAATTTGGAAGCATTTTCATAAATTTCAGAGGAGAGATATATTAGACCTGTTGCTTTCTGCAGAGAAAAGCTAACTTGTATTTGGTATATAAGATACTCAGAAAAAGAGCGGTTCAAGTCCACATCATGTGAAATTTATTTTAATATATATTAAATCAATCACTGGTTTTTTGAGTCTTTTAAATTGTATTTTATTGTTAAAAATACATAAAAATACATTTTTGGCAATTGTTTCCTCATGTTATGGATAAAGAAGAAGGAAAAGAATAAAAGATCTATTAGAACATAGAATTGAAAAAATAGATTAATATTACTAAATCTACCGTACAAAATGTAATATTAATTTAAACAAACAATGAAAATAAAAATAAATGTTTTTTTAAGACATTTATAATTATATGTTCATAAATATTTGGAGTTGACCAAGTTTTTCATCACAATCGCTCCACTAAGATGGTTTTTAAAATATATCGAAGCAAACTAAAAAAATTGATAAAAGCAGCTTTAATAAGCTTGTCTTCCATTTTTTTTTTATCAAAATAAATAAAAAAAAACTTTAATAAGAAATTATTTTGAACAAGAAAAGTAGGTGGAATATAAATAGTGAAAAAGTAATATTAAGGAAAAATGTATTAAAAATAATAGAAATTGATGATATATTGATTATTTCAAAACCGGTAGTCATTAAGTAGTATTTTTTAACCCTTGGAACGCAAAAAAGTTCATTTGAAAAATGCAAATAAGAAAAAAGTATTCAATAAAATTATTTTTATTTGTTTACTTTTATTTCCTTTTATTAGTTTACTTAAGTCCATGCCTTTTACAATTCGATTTACGCGTCCACAGGAAAAAAAATCCGGCGACATAAGTAGATTTAAGCGTCCAAAGGGTTAGAGAGGTATTATGGTACACAAAGTGAAAGATGAATGACAAGGAGAGTGTCATATTACCATACCACAAAGTTAACAATAGTTTATGTATACAAAACATAGTATTTTTCCATTTAATTAAAGGATAAAAAATAAATAAAGAGCGTTTCACCCACTGGTCTTCTGAGCCTCGATATTTGAATTCTCCAACAGACCGCTGCAATAAAATTCAGTCTTAACGCGGCAACTGAACTGAATTCCTAGCAGGTATTGCCAACGTAAAAATACACGAAAGTGCTCCTTTAAAAGGTATTGCTCGCGTTTAAGCACATTCCCAGCATGGGTTTAATATTCATGAATAACAAACATTGCTAGAATGAAAATTATTCACCTCGACAAGCTAAGAGAACTATTATAGCTGTTTTTATCAATACAATCAATTGAAATATTGCGATTTCGCTTACGGGTATTAAATCGGATATTTATTATTTCAAATAAGTATGTATGTGTAATATTTCAGCAGTGCTCGTACGGCAATGCAACCTCTGGGGTCCTAGCCATTTCTGGTAGGTATTGTTTATCTCTTTCTCTGTCTATTTCCTTCAAGTTTACATGACACTTATCCCTTCTACTACCCTGCACACCTTCTTGGAACAGATAGGGGTAAAAGAATTATATTTATATTAATATTTTTCATGGTTTTGCTGAGTAAATTTCTATCCAGTGGAATATAATTAAATTTGTGTTTGACAGTCAAATTTCGAATTTATTTTTAATAATGTGTTGTAGGCTTTGACGGGTGAAAAAGCTTTAGAGAAAGCTCTAATTGGTCAAACAAATAATTGTGCGTTTCGTCATTTTTATGTTTGTAAATATACTGACGCAATTGGGTATATTACAGCCTTTACTCACTAATCAACCCCTAAGTCAATTCCACGCAGTGGTAGACAAATGATAGAACGCCGCACCGCTTTGTCTTGCAAATATTTTTCATCTTTTTCACATTCTTGCATCTCATCATATATGGTAAACACCCCAATTATTCTGGCTTTTGATCTGTACATGCTTACGTATTTGAGGAACTTGATCATTCCAAGTTTTCTTCATGCTTCCTCATCTTTTATTTTGAACTGCATTAGTTAAGAGATATTTCTCATCTGCTATTAAAGGATTTCAAGGATATGTTAGAAGAAGACATCTTAAAAAAACTCATGATTTTGGAAAAGGCATTGGATAAACGATACCGTAATTAAACGACAGCGTCGGACAACCTAGAACGCTACTACTGATTTTGGTATTTATACGATGTCCGACTTCTTTGACTGACTTTGAAGATAAACACCGGAAATATTGAAATCAACACTGACGTGAATCAATTTGTACACTGAGTCAGCACTGACTAGCCTGTTGTTTGAAGTCAGTTACTGACTGATTGTAAATCTGGCCTTATTTATAGCGATCATTTTTCAGAAGTTACTTTAGTAGGGGTGGAATATTGTAAGATGTCAAGTTATTGCAAGGGTGAAAAATGAAGGCGAAAATGGTGAAAAATGGAAACTTTATTATTGCTAAACTTTACCATCATTAATCAGGTTTAGAACTTAGTGACATTATTAATATTTAAGCTTAATTTCACTTCTTATTTTTTTGCATAAAAGGACCATTGAAAGGGGAAAAGGAAAGACATTTAATCGTGTTTCATCAATGAAAACTCAAACTAATTAATTATTTTGACCTTTTCTTATTTTACATAATGAAGAAACAACTATAATTTTTTTTTACATAAATATACCATTACCCAAGAAACTAGACAAAATTCTTTGTTATAAACACAAGGCATGGGTTGAAAACCATAATTTATTATATTTTTTTCTGTTTCTTTTAATTTAAATTAATTAAATTTAAGAAGTGTAATATTAAAATAATTACAGATAAGTTATGGTATGGATTAAATGAATGATTTTCAATATATTTATTACAGAAATAGATTAAATTTATATACAAAAATGCAATGAATTCAAAAATAAGTTTGTTAAATACATGAAATTGGTCGGGAGTCGGAATGATCGGCGGGTATATATGAGAATATGGAGGGTGAAGATTGTTTGCAAAGATAGAGTTGTGTGGTGTTCCATTTTCTCTGCCTACCCCTATGGTAAAGAGGCGTGATAGTTGGTTGGTTAGTAAACGAGTCAAAAATATTTTCATTAATTGATTCTTTGTGGTACTATCTATCCACTTCAAATTTAAATTCCACAAAGTAAAAACCACTTTTTTTCTTCAAATTTATTGTGACACGTGTTTCAATGCATTCTTCATCATTCATCATTCAAACACCTTACGGTGTTGTTGATATCCTAATATGTTCTCAAACATTTTTATCTGCGGGTGTTTCAAATTAATTAAACGTTGAATATTTTAGGAATTTCAGTGGGAAGCAATTTTGTAAGGAAATGAAAAATCATTAGGAAAGTCTAGCGATTTATTACATTGCCGAGGATTTAATAATAAAAATATTGAAACCGATGTATCTTGCTCGTATAGCTCGAGGCGGCTGGAAGAGGGATTTCGACATTAATCCTAGCCGAAGGACATCATTTTCCCTGCAGAACGAAATAAAAATAATAATTCCTAATAAAAATAAGGCGCAGAAAGGACGATAAATAATGTAAATGAGATTTTATTACAGTTAGAGCATAATTAAAAATGTGGATTATTATTATTCAATGTATTCTAACATTTGTCCGCCTCCGTAGTGTAATTGCCAGCACGCTTGGCCACCGTACTGGAGGTCCGGGGTTCGATTCCCAGAGAGGGTCTAATAAATATAAGTGATTTTTTCACTCTAATATTTATTCAATATTACCCTGGACTGGTATCTGAAGCGCACGGCTGATCACCTTTCCCTCATGTTAATGATCAAGATTATACTGCGTTTACATGATGCAGTGCCCTATGCACCATCGGGGTGCGGATAAGGGTTTGAATGAATGAATGTATTCTAACATACGTATTTAAGAATTACTCTTACATAACACAAAAAAGCACTTTTTAGAAAAGCCACGCTTTATGGAAACATACATAGAACTACAAGATCTGAAAAATAGAAACACATATAATAAAATCCTTTTCTTTTCATTTAATGTTCAATTTGTGTAATATCACTTTGATTAACACTTATTCGTGACTACCGGTTTCGGAAAATCAGTACATCATCAGGTTATTAAAATTAAATCATTACGATTTGACATTTGTATAAAAATTAAATTTTGAAATAGTATTACACAAAGTGAACAATGGATGATAAAGAGAGTATTTTATTACCATACCACAATGTTTTCAATGCTTCTAATATTTAAAATAAAATAAAACCTTACACATACCGCATTGGATAAAAATACTTAGATTATAAGAAGGAAAAATGCCCATACAATATAATTGAACTACATAGATACAGAGTTAATTTTATGAAATTTGTAAAATGTTTATATTCTTAAATATTCTTTTTTGTTTGTATATTAGGTTAAAATGGTTAAAAATAGTAAAAAATATATTCGAAAAGAACTCCGTCGACAAATTTTATTTTATTTTATTGTTTAAAAACATGTTAAAAATTGTGATTTAAATAAATGTATACAATTTATGTAAATTAAAAAAAAATATATAATAAAGTTGTACAACCTTGCTTCCATTATCCATTAAATCATGAAATAATGAAACTTAGTATAAAAGAGCTATTCATAAATAATCAATTTTAAAGAGATGTATAAATAATACAGGATTTTTAATGGGAGATTTGGACCACACAAAATATTGGGTGGTTGCATTTTCATAAGACTAAATTTCACTCTTTCGCAACACAAATTTAATAAATAAATTTATGACAAAGTAGGTTTTACGAGTGGCACTGAAAGTGGTGTGAGCATCTCCTGAAATGGAAATTAAATATTCAGTTCCCAGTTATCTTTGAAAACACTTTTCAGATTTTCAGATCTTTTCAGTTTCTTTAATAAAGGAAAAATAGCTTGCAGCCATCGCCTTCAGAGGTTATATTATTCAGGAAAATTTTATTTCCCGGGATTATCGCTGAAATTCCCTATTTCAGTTTTGAAAATTGAAATCTTTATCTGTCAGAATGATGCTCCATTACTTTGACTATCACAAGTAAAGACATGTGAACCATTATTTTTAGAATTTATTCACTTTTGTGACAACTGTTTCGTCTTGAGAGAGTTTTGCTAAAAAAGGATTTTGTACAAAATTTATTGAGAAGACAATAAAACTACATTCTTGTGCAGGGTGGCACAAAATTATGAAAGATGTTATAATTTTTGCTAATGGCGTCGTACGTCAATCATATTTGACATTTGTGAATTGAACTGCTGGATTATTAAAAAAAAATCAGGGTGGCGAAAAATTAAATATCAGACAGAAATCTTTATGTGGACCTTTACATTTTTTCTGTTAAGTGAATGTTTCCAGCGTTAACACACAATTGTGCCTGTTTTATCGATGTTTCTATACTGCAACTGTTTAATTTACAAATATCAAACATGATTGACGTACGACATCATTTGCAAAGATACCAGCATCTTTTTTTAGGGTGAATTTTTATAGGATAGCGCATTCAAAACATATGTACACTATCCCCGGTTTATAGGCTTTGAACCAATTTATTATTAAAATTTTGGCAACATAGACTAAGAAGAATATGAATGTTTCAATCACTTTTTCACTCCTGTTGAGATATCAATAAACATTTAAGAAAAATAAATAAATAAAAAAATTCGTTCAAAAAAGAATAAAGATTAAGAAAGTTTCCCAGTTAAAGAGCATTTCGATGTTTTAGTAGGGTTCTTGGGACGTTACGGAAATAAGTAAAAGCGACACAAAACTGTTCTTTACGATGTCAAAAAGGTTAATTTGTTTTTTTATGGTCCACGTTTTATGTTTAGGGAGATTTTCTATCTTTATTTCTAACGAACTCTAATGTTTTGTAAGCGAATGTTTAGAGGATTTCTTTAGCCCCAAAACATTTATACAGCCCTGTTACTTTGTTTTTATTTTTAACTAAACTTTAAGGCTAATTTCATGTTTACGTCTTTCATTAAGAAAGAAAGCTTTTATAAATTAATCATGAATGATGAGAAATAGGGGAAAAAACTCTTCACGTTTGTTTTTCTCGATTATCGCTAACGATAATTTCATAAATCGTGCATTTAAGTATTTGAAGTATATAAAACGATATTTTCTATAACCGCCGAACTTTGTATGACCTTATTATGTCTTCCCATGTTATATTCCCATTTTTCTTGAATGATCTCGCATTGGAAAACTACCATAAATTTATTGATACACACAGAAGCTGGCGAAATAAAGCATATGGTGTTCACATTAGCATAAAAATAATTCTTCATATTAACCATATTTTAAAATGCATCAATTTCCAAAATTTTAACTACATTCAAAACATTTATTAAATTGAAATTTTTTGTATTATTTAGGGGGATTAAAAAAATTAATTGAATTTTTTGTTGTTAATTATTTATTAAATATCATCCTACATTAATAAAAGAATGGCAAGACCTATCACTTTACTTTTATGCAATTACAGACCAAAGTAACACTACGTCGATAATATGCTGTGCCCTATGCACCATTGGGTACGAATAAGGGTAAGAGGATTTATTTTAAAAATAAAAAGCTTTTAGTAGAGATGTCCTTGACTAATGTCATTTTAAAAAAAGTCTTAATAAGTGGAATAAATTTCTTGTCAGCAAATATCCCCTTAAAATATATTTTGATGTATTTCGCATCATTTTTAAATACCTTCGCACACGTGCCACAGTAGGTATTAAGGAATAGTGGTATTTGCCAAGCAAATTTTTATTGAAAAAAAAAGTAAAATTAAAAAAAAAGTTATGAAGACATTAATATTTATTTTAATATCTTGTATGTACGATAAAACACGTATGCTCACGTGGAACTGTAAAACCGAACGCGACACACGACACACGTCTCGCGCAACTAGCCCCGTTTTATGATATATCTAGGGACAGCGGGATAATTCGCTCAGACATGTGGTTTTAATGCGTCGTTAAACTAAAATAAATCCATCTCCCCACTCCGGGACGATGTACCGAGCCGGCGACAAAAACTTTACGATTATTTCCCGGAATACACGAAACGTTTCTACGACTCCCGAGTCAAGCCCAATTTAGGACAAGCGACCAGTCTGACCTCTGGCGCAAACAAATTTATCGCTCCGTTAAAATGTCCGACGTATGCATGAATAAAAGTTCAATTTTTCTCTCACAGAAAGTCAAATTACCATCAAGTGTTTTCTTATATGTATAAGGGGCGGTAGCGTAGATGGGTAGACGCTCGACAGCGAAATTGGCGTCGCGGGTTCGATAACCGCCAATCACAAAACGAATTCATTAAATATTTATTTTCAATTGGTCTGGGTATTTGTCATGTATTTTTCACATTTACCTTCCCTATCCTTACTATCCTACCTGCAGATAAGCTACTTTGAGTAGGAGCTTAGCGGGCTATTATTTTTTAAAAAAGTATTCAAATGTAATTAATAATTTGATAATTTGATATTAACTTTGCGGACCCACATGATAATTTAAATGTTTAAATTGAACACTTGTTTATTATCTTTTTTTAGTTTGTTTTTAAATTTTAAAATTAAAACTTAAAAAAATAAACTTTACAAAATATAACTAAAACTTTGTTTTTAACACTATTATTTTTGCCATTTTTCTCCAACCGGTGTTGATAAGCACTCAGTCGTCTTCAGAGCTGGATATGTACATATTTCTAAAGACAAGGTGCTTGTTGAAACCGGTTGGAAATACTGAAAAGATCCTGAATGGTCCACACTAGATTATCCCTCCCGTTCCCAAGACAAATTAAATATATTATTTTTTTTCTTAGCTACAAGAAACAAAAATCTACTAAATGATCTATAAACCGTATATGTAATAAGCTAGGTAAATGATAAATGTAACTCCCATAGAAAAAAAATGTTTAGAGAAAAGCATTCAAAATAAATGTGGTTAAAAATATAGTTAAAGTTACATTTTAAAAAGTTTTATTTTACTGAGTAGTGTATTTGATGATGTAAGTGCAGGAACGTGTCATGATAGAAACATTAGGAAAGGAAATTAAGGAGGAAAATTAAAACGTACTGGTGGAAAAACGGGGAAATCACCAAAAGCTAAGGCACTCTGAGATGTATACTTGTACTCATACAACATTATTTGTGTTGGTTTAAACTACATACATACTTATATGTAATATAAACAGAATAAAAATTGTATTGTAACGATGAAAGTATTATTCGAAATTTTCTGGATACATTACTGATTTTTAAAAACTTTTTTTCAGGTAAGCTGTCATGTAATCCACATAAGGAACAGTAATAGCTCAATGCAACGCATGTAAGTTTTTATTTAATTTATTGCTTTATTTATTAAAAAAAATAAAAAATTTATTGATTACTTAAAGCATGTTTCGGTTATTCAATACACTTGGGCCTCGTATCACACGGTTTTATAAAACACTACTTTACGTGTATATAACACGGATGTATAAATTGTGGCACATTTTTCGAAAAATAAATAATTTTTTTAAAAAATGTTCGTAATTTTGCGATATTGTTTTTGCATCCACTAAAGAAATAAACCAATCAACTTTAAATTCTTGTTGAAAAAAGCTGTGGCCAGAAGAAAATGTTATACCACCTATAAAGATGAATACAAGGGACAATAAATATTTATCGTGGTATTAAAGAAGGTTTTAATGACATGGATATCCTTGATATTCAAGAAATATTAGAGGATCGTTCGTTGAACGAAGAAGAATCGATCGGAATTTTTTACAATTTTTAATTTTTCAGTGAGGTAGCTACACGTTTCTTTAAAAACTATAAATGAAGGTTTAGAATTGGCTATTACATTAGATTTTATTAGTTATTGAACAGGATCCTACATTGGAAAGGAATTCGAAATTTAAGAGGGAATTACAACAGATTATGGAACCTTATAACGAAATACGCAAAGATTTATTCGCTAAAAGCAGACAATCGCTTATTACCAAATTTTTGAAGGCCAATTGTACACTAATTGTATGAAATAATATAAAAAAACATATGGAATTGTAGAATGAGAAACGTATTTTTTTTATAATTCCCTCTCAAAAATTCAACACGTTTAGTTGCAGGTAGATTAATATTCTTCGCCCTTTGAATTACAGATGAGGACAGGAAATTTGAGGCTAGCCATTATGCTAATGACTCAACTGTTTAGTTCCACCAGCGGGAGGATGTGGAAGGCATTAGGGTTACTTGCTGCCAGGAGCTCAGTTAGGGCGGGGAGGGTTTACACGACGGATCTTTGCAAATGGGTCGGGGCAGGAGCCCAGTTGGCGAGACTATCCACTGCTATCGAAGGTCACACTTTTAATTAATATTTCGATTCTCATCAAAATAGATTTCATGAATAATATTTAAAAATCAATAAATAGGTTTTTGAGAAATATTAATTAAAAATAGAAGTATCACTTTATGGTTCAAATCAAATGAATTTTACCTTTTTGTATTGATATCTCAACACTGATTCGACAAAATCGAATTCCCATTCCTTCCACAAGGGTCAAAACCCTCAGTTGTAAGATATAAGATGGAGAAGAATCTCAACAGAGATGTAGGGCTAACGACTAGTCGTAGGTTGGTTTAAATGATCAATGTTACACGTGTATAAAACACGTGAAACATTCTTTATCCTACCCGCGGTTGAAAACTATGCTACTTAAATTACGGAAGTTGCACATACGAGTATATCCTTCAATTCACACCTTCTTTCACTTGCGAGTTTTCATCACCGTCTATGGTTGAGTTGAGCATATATTTTTATTTGGCAGACTCATTCTACCACAATTATTTAACAAACAAGGAGATACTTAGTTAAGACACTAGTAAATACAACGAATTTTTATTGTCATTGTGACACCTGTTTTAATGCACTCAACGTCACTATGAATATCAAAGAGTTCATCGAAAAACGGGTCACAAAACTTTAGATTTAAATAATAAGTGGTATTTACCAAGTAAATATTTAGTTTTTACGCTGTAATTAAAGTTAATTAAATTTTACAATTACTTCCATTAAAAACAACACTATTGCGTATAGGTAAACGTAGGTAGAAAACTTCTGGAAATGTTACGTTAAATATTGAAATTTAAAATTCATTCTTTATAAAATATAATGGAAGATATTTCTTTATTAAAAATGCTGTTTGCAGCAAACACTTTAAAGGGAGGATAAAATCCCTTTATATAAAAAACAATATAATCGTTTTTTACGGTAAATTTTCAGAGCTAACGGTTTTAATCCGGCAGAAGAAAGTACTCGTAGGTATTTAATTTCTTCCAAATACTCGGCCATTTTGCCCGTATAATAAATACATTAACCTGGATAATACCCGGTAAGCCTCCCAGTCTGACTTCACCCCTAATGATCTCTCTCACCCCCCTATCAGGCACCTCAGAATGAATTTGATCCCAAAACTTCAGTCTGGAAAGATCTCCCAAGATGCGGACGGTGTATGATGTCGTGCTCGTCCGCAAAGGGCAGATCGGGTGGAATTGTTTGGCCAAGCACAGCTGGGACATTCTGAATGGGACTATTAGTCCGTCAACATTGTTAGACCGAGGGGTGGTTTGAAGAAGGGTTGAACAAACAATGCTGAACTTTAGTGGCCCTCTTCTCGTGCTTATTTCGAATCGACGGGACCTTACAAAAACCTTATTAGGATAAACCTGGATGTAAACAGAGCACTTGAGTTACAAGCTCGAGGTAGATAATTAGTTATGATACGAACGTGTAATACTTTACTTATTACTAACATAAAACTTCTTATTTCAAGGAATTTAATATGAGTGGTAATTATTGATTTCTTTTATCCTTATTCCAAACGTTGAGATGAAGTGAAAAGTTTTGAAACTTCATATGATAAATAGATTTTATAAAATACAATTTAAAAATAAAAGTAAGAACATGGCATGAAAAATTCTTAAAGAAATAATGGTGTGATAAAAATTAATACAAGTAAAATCAAGATATATCTATAAACACAAACATACATACGTTTACAGATACACAACTACATACATACAAAATATTTAAGTACATACACATGTTTATTCATCTATATTCTTAATTTTACTTAAAATCAATTGATTGATATTCTCATTAATTATGTATTTTTAAACAAATTCGAAGGAAGGAAGAAAAACACCTCTTTTCAAGTAAAGTAAATAAGAAAAATTTATTCGTAAATTGAAATTTACTTCTAAAATAGTACTATTTTTTAAGATCTGTTGTTACACGTGTTTCGATGTATTCAACATTATTACACAAAATCCTGGGCCAAAAAATATAAATGAAATACTCTTGACTGGTATCTGAAATACCAGTTAAGGGTATTTTATTATTTTTTAACTGAAATATTTTCATATTTAATTTTAACCTCTCATACTCTTTAGTTTCCGCCATAATATTACCATAAAAACATATAAACTTGACCTCCTATCTAGACACGTTTATATAATAGATTGGTTCTTTTTCCATACGTTTTTTTACCAATTATATTGTAAAATTTTATAATATTTATTTATCTAGAGCTTTTCTGTTTAACTTATATTTCACGACTTACAATAGTATTTTAGAAACAACACAATACAAGTATTATGTAAATTGTTAACAGTCAAAAGGTGTTCGAGCTTTAACGTTTGATAGCGTTTTATGTCCATCGAGCGAACATAACACGGATATTCAGGATTATAAGAAATGAATATTTCTTTTGTCCCGTATTCTTATCCCATTCCAGGCGTTTTATCCAAACAGAAATTTTTCTCCTGGCACAAAAGCCTCCTTGGATATAATTATTTCTTTATGTCTGAAACTTTTATTGGCGAGAAGGAAGAAACTGAACACCGAGTGATTTTTTCCCCTGTTAACCGGCTTTTGAATTTTTTAGGACAATTATAAGTTTCAGCTGAGGAGAAAGTTTCGCTTTTAAAAGTTGAAATTGTTAAAAAAAGATTTGAATATCTGGAAATTTGTCCTCTTCCTATTGGAAAGCAATGTTCCTAATCATGTATAGGAAGTAGTCGAAAGTTTCAAAGAAATTTTTAATTGTCCCTAAAACTTTATCAAGCTCCTTTATAACACTCTTTTAATGACTGGATTACGGAGGAGGAATAAAGAAAATTCTTTTATCCTCTGAGATAAAAATTTGGAAATATGTTTAGGAAAAGAAATGAATCAAGTTTCTTGTAAAGTAGGAGGAATTGTCATTTATTGTAGCAAGAAAATAATCTGTTTTAAAAATCGTTTGAAAAAAGCCTTTTTAATGCTGTTTTGAAAATAATAACTTGTTCAAATATATACTGTTTATTTCATTACGATATTTTTTATAAATATAAAAATGAAATAAGTTTCCTCATACTTTTTAAAAGTAAAATATAACTTTACAGCATTTTGAGTGTGTCCAAATACTTGTTCACAAAATCTGGATGATCTCCAATTACAGGAGTTATTTTCATATTATTTTTTGACATCTCATCAAAGATGAAGAATATGTGGAAGTCTGAGCATTTACGGGGCTTAAGCATTTAAGCTTCTTTTCATCTCACCAAAAGATGTCTGTAGTGATGTTCTACTGATACAAGAACAATGTTTCAAAATTGATTCATATATGTATATATATAAAACTTCCAAGAATTTGAGTAGTGTGGTTGTCAATAATGGGTAGAATTGGTGAATGCTACACGTTTGTAAAGTGATCACTTAAACCAGCCTATTACTGTCATTAGCCCCGTAAATGCCCAGACTTCTATATTTTGATGAGATGTCAAAAAAATAGTATTAAGTAAAATTGTTCAAGAAAGTCCATTTTGCATTTTAGATATTTGTAAAATTCAAAAATCATTTAACTTTTCTAATGGTTTATTTCGTGGTTTTTCTTAATGGAGCCAATATCAAAAAGTGATTGAAAAATGTTTAAAAAAACTAGGCAGGGTGGAACAAAGAGAAATTATGATCACGGCTCTTAATTTTTTTACATACTGAAAATTATTCGTTGCTGTATTTATTTATATAAACCTGAAAAATATTTTTGATTTTTGATTATGAGATGGTGAACTGGTGTGATGATTGCTTTATAAATAAATAATCTAACTGTTTTATATTTCACATTTACAAAAAAACTTATTTCATTATTTTCTTATTTTTCTGCATTTAACCTATAACATAATATATATACATAATATATTATTTTATATTGTAAACCTAAACACAGATACCGTATATGTGGGATTTTTATAAAGTGGTTTTTGAACCATCAAGGTCAAAACATGTATTTTGATTTTGAAAAATCTTTTAAAGGGATATTTTCAGTAAACTTCACTTTAAAAAATCTCGTTTATTTATTGAACAAATTCGATATTTTTAACGCAGTAAGTCAGTACAGCTTTCGTTTATTTTATTATAATATACGTATAAATGTGTTGATTTTATAAAACATTAATGATGTTATATTATCATTTGTCTTTGACATTCATTCATTCAAACCTTTATCCGTACCCCAATGGTGCATAGGGCACTGCATCATGTAAACGTAGTGTTATCTTGATCGTTAACACATGAAGGAAACGTGATCAGCCTTCTGCTTCCGGTACCAGTCAAAAGTAATATTGAATAAATATAAGAGGGAAAAATCACTTACATTTATTTGACCCCCCCTGGGAATCGAACCTGGGACCTCCAGTACGATAGCCGAGCGTGCTGACCATTACACTACGGAGGTGGACAGATACTTATTCACAAATGTGGGTTTTTTTCACAAAAGATATATTTTTTTTTTTAATTTTTAAGGCAGACATAAAGAGTAAATCTAGATAATAACAAAACATATGAAAAAAAATTAATTTATGAAAAACGAAAAAAAAATTGAAACTAAATCGATGAGTCAATGCAAGATGACGAGCTCAGAAATTGTTTGTTGATAATTCAAAGATGTGAACATACCATTTTACGTTTTCTACATTAGAATTATTATATTCCTACCCCCGACACGTCTCTGTTCGATTTAAAAGACTGTTGTGCCTGTTCTGAATTGGAAACAGCCGTGGGACTCCTTTATAAAAGAATCGGGTTTATAAAATCAATAAGACTTAAGAAAATGTATCCAGTATTGTGTAACAAGGCCTAAATAAGAGACGTTTTTAACTTAATAAGACGTCAGTTTATGTATCTAAGGATTTAAAAAAAACAAATAAAAGGAAAATTTGCATATAAAATAAAAGCAACTAAGTTTAAAGGAGATGAATTAATTAAAATATTCGTTTCGAGTATTTCAATCGTTTAACAAAATCGTTTTAAATCACAAAACATAAAACGAAATAATGAATTCAACATAAATTTACCTTTTTTCTTCCAAATTTCTCTCAAATGTGCATAGGGCACTACAATATAAAGATACAGTTATATTCTAAACGCTGAATAGACCTGCTTATGACTGGGACACATACTCTCCAGTAATAGAAATATTGTTTATTTATATAATATATAATCAATACAATAACTTCATTTATACACCTACTCATGACTCTATGACAGTATTAATCACATGCCGTATTAGTCTTTCTAAATAAAGAAAAGTGTGTTGATCATCCAAAACCAAGAGCCTATAGTATGATAGACAAATGCCCTTACCGCTACGAGTATAACATTTTAATTTTCTAATATTATTAATATTTAAAGCATCTGCTTTGTGGTTAGTAATTTTTTTGTCTATTTTTTTTATACAAAAATGTCAGCTATATATAACCACTCACCGAGATTTTTATCTACTGGTTTCGAAACGTAGACTTAAGACTTAAAACTTAAGTCTTCGTTTCGACTCTCAAAACCAGTAGGCAAAAATCTCGATGAGTGGTTATATGCTTATTACTAACATTTTAGTAAAAAAATAGTATTTAATTTATTTTTTGTAAATAAAGTGAGTACCTTTCCTTCGTGTGTTAACGATCAATATAACACTGCGTTTATATGATGCAGTGCTCTATGCACCATTGGGGTGCGGATAAGGGTTCGAATGAACGAATGAAATGAAGTCAGATAGTAAAATTAAAAAAATTAAATTTTTGGGTAATGTATCCAAAATAAAACAAAATAACTGGATCGAATCCCTCTTTTATTTAAATATATACAATGATATTTAATGTGACATTTATAGTATATTAAAAGGACGTTTTACAATCATTTAAGTCAGTGTGATAATGTATTAATAAGACGAAACGCGTCACATTATATATCATTGAATATATTAAAAATTATATTTAAAAAATTTCCGCCTCTGTAGTGTAATGGTCAGCATGCTCAGCTACCGATCTGGAGGTCACGGGTTCGATTCCCAGGGGGTTCAAATAAATAAAAGTGATTTTTTCACTCTAATATTTATTTAATATTACCCAGGACTGGTACCTGAAGCGGAGGGCTGATCACCTTTCCTTCATGTGTAAACGATCAAGATAACACTTTGTTTTTATAACGCAGTGCCCTATGCTCCATTGGGTGTGGATAAGGGTTTTATCACTTTTATTTATTTTGTTTTAATTTCTTAACATTACCCAATTTTGTATTATTTGTTTTTATACTGTATATAACTTTCTCAAGAAAACGTCGTCATATTCATACACTCGCCAATACAAAGTCCTGAAAGCCCTTTCATTAAGTGTCCGCTAATCATTCTGGCTCCTGAATGATTTCCTGAAAGCCGCGTGTATGTAATTATCCCGAAGGCTGAATGGCTGCCACGGACGCATCGAGGGTTGTCAGTGATGGAGGTGGGCGCGAAAGGAAGATGGATTGGTCCAGATCGTTTTTTCCGCAGAGTAATCCCAGCGTGCTTCCAACTGACACTGTGGCGCGTGGCGCTACGGGTATGTTATGATTCTAAGGGTGTCTTCAATGGGCGGTATTTGGAAAGAAACTCATTTTGTGACTAGGGTATTTTTTGCCATTCAAATATTAGAAAATGGGGTTTAAAATCTTTAAAAGTAAATATTTTTAAAAACTACTAGTGACTTTGGCTCTAACAAACAAAATACAGTAAAATAACAATAAATAAAGGCATGAGAAGAGGTAGAGATAGGATAAAAAACAATAGGAATAATTAATCAGGTATTACAGAATATTATTTTTTCACATCTCAACATGGAATGAAGAAGAACATGAAAATCTGGGCATTTACGGGGCTTACAACCATCATAGGCTGGTTTGTGATCACTTTACACACGTGTAACATTCACTAATTCTATCCATGATTGACAACCACACTACTCAAATACTTGGAATTTCTATATATATGATCCAATTTCGAAATATTGTGCTTGAATCACTAGAATTTCACTCGAGATATTGGCGAGATAAAATAAGTTTTCTAATGAGCAGAAACTCTTTCATTTGTATGTGAGGTTCTAATCCTGGATTTTAATCACATATGTGAGAAACTCCAGGAAATATCATTTTCAATTTAATATTTTAGCTTATAATTTGACCAGATAATTTATTTACAACATTTTCTGTGTGTCATTATCGGTTGTAAGCCCCGTATATGCCTAGACTTCCATATTATTCTTCATCTATGTTGAGATGCCAAAATAATAATATAATATTATAAATACCTCCTGTAATTGGAGATAATCCAGATTTGCGAACAAGTATTAGGACACACTCAAATGTTGTAAATATATATTTTTCGTCACCGTATTACGATTATTTTATTTTCAAACGTAGCAAAGATGAAGCTCGCGGTTCAAAGGTAACTCCTTTTTCCCAGCGGTACTGAGAGGCAACGAATTTTTTTTCCCGAACAGTATTTAAATCTTGAAATTTTCACCGGCATATTAAAAGAGATTTTCGCAATTTGGGTCGTGAGTAAAAGGCCCGAAGGATGCTTATACTTTGACAAACATTCCACGGGGAAATTATTGCTGTATCTTTTTGGACATATTTTATTCGGTTTTAAGCGCGATGTTGCCATATTTAATACTCGTTACTGCTACATCCGGAAATAGGGCTGTGTTTTAATCTGAGATTTTTTGTCGATCGATTTAATTTAAAAAAAAATTATCAGATATTTCAGAGCACCAAAGATATGGATTGACAGCTGGTTGTTGACATCACGGGGGCTTATCACTCTTAAAAATAAGCCATAAGGCCTACATCAAGTAGAAGAAGAAGAAGAAGAAAATCTTCTTGTGTTCTTTTGTTTTAAATAAACAAATAGTCAGGAGTCGTAATAATCGTCGGGTATGTATAAGGAGATGTATAAATGTAGAAGAGGCGAACAATGTTTGCGAAGACAGAGTAGTGTGGCGTTCGATTCTCTCTGTCTACCCCTACGAGGAAGCGCCGTGATGGTTAGTTAGTTAGTTAATATCTTTCTTTTTAAGCGAAAGTTTTTTCATAATATTTTGAGTGTGTCTTAATTTGATCATGTCAAAGTTTCCTCGGTCTTTCTTTGCTCCCATTTTCAACTACATTTGCCTCATAAATTTGTCTCACTATTCTTTCTTCACTCATTTGATTGACATGCCCAAACCATCTCAATAATTTTTCTTAATTTTATCGATAATGCTTAGTCAAAATCTCGTTAAGTAGTTATAAAAAAAACATTACTTCTTCTTTTTTTTCTTTTTATAGGCTTTTTTTGGTATAGGGCTGTTTTTTAGAGAATTGGTGAATTGGTAAGATTGGTGAATTGTCACACTTGTGTAAATAAATAACTTAAACAATCCTATGACGGTTGTAAGCCATGTAAATTCCCAGAATTCCATATTCGTCTTCATCTTTGTTGAGATGTCAAAAAATAATAAGTTTCACTTATTGAATACAACTATTTCCTAAAATCTATTGCAACACGGAAGAAAGTGATTCGGAATGCATCGAAGCAAGTGTCACAGTAGATTTTAAGAAATAGTGATATTCACTAAGTAAAACTTAAATTAAAAATTGATAGATTTTACCCAAAGTGACTGCCAAATCGATCAATAAATTGTTTTATATACTATTTTTTGACGTTTTCTTCTACATTTGTGTTGAGATGTCAAAAATAGTGTGAAGAATTTCGTTTCACGGTCACAAGGCGTGCTAGCTTATCTGTGTAAGTAGGTCACTAATAAGGTTCTATTCCATTTCTCCGCGCAACCTTGTCTAGCGGCATCTCGGGGGGTCGGAGGCTTTAGGGGGATCGTAAATTATATACAGAATAGATATTCTACCCACTGTATACAATTGATCCTGTTAAAATGGAGCTGTGTGAGGAGTAGGTAATTGTGTTTGTAAATGAGAATGTAAATTCCAGAAAGGTTATTTTGAATATTTGAAAATAATAATACGACAGGCGCCGTAGCGCAGTTGGGTAGACGCTCGACTGCGAAACTGGTATCGCGGGTTCGATTCCCGCCAAGTGCAAAACAAATTTGAGAAAAAAATATTTTCAATTGGTCTGGGTATTTGCATGAATTTTTCACATTTACCTTCCCTACCCTTACTATCCTACCTGCAGACAAGACTCTAATATAGGCTTTGCGGGTTATTCCTTTTAAAAAAATACGTTTTACTTTGATGAAACATTTGAACAAAAATTAAAATATTTATTGATTCGACATGTTGATTATTGAAAAAAAAAGAACTTCAATAAAGCACATAATGAATTTTTTTTTAAATATACGACTAGTTTTAAAAACTTACAGATGTTTTCATCTGCTGGTAAAAATTAAAAGGAACGAACAAAAAATATTTAGGGGTATGTATAGGTTAATAAATAAAGGGAAGGGGGGTTTAAGGAAATAGATTTTTTGTCAAAGGAAACATAGATAATAATGGAGACTTATTTTGAAATAGTATATTATTAATTAACGTTTTATCTAATTAGAATTTTTATGTATTTGTAATTTTCTAAATGATTCATGACTTGACCATTATTTGTAACAGAGTGTAATAATTTAAGTGTATGAGAGTCAAATGAGTGATTAGTTTCCATGATATGATTTGCAAATTCAGAAAAATAATTACTTGTTAGTCCACGGCGGTGTTTTCTTATACTAATTTTTAGACTTGGCCATATCGCAGTCAACGCAAGAAATTTCATAAATGCCGCTTCTATCTAGTATGTTTACTTTTGATTTTGAGTTTCCGAAAATTTGTGTGTGTTGGAGTTAAGTTTAATAGATGGCGCTGCCATTAAAGTAAAAAAAAACTTGTTTTCAAAATTAAACACCTAAGTAAAGGATATACTTACCACAGGTGAAAATATTTGTCACAGAATATTAAAACACTCAAGTATTTTATTGAAACGTTGTGTCAAAATTTCAAAGCAATAGGTGAATAACTTAAGATTTTAAATTTTTAACAGATATAAATTTTAATTTAGTTATTTAGAAGTAATTATTTCTTTTATTAAAAATTTATTTAATGTTTTTTTTTTTAAATTTCTCGATTTTTCAAAAAGATTTTCAGATTGTTTGTTTGCCTATGTGATCATTGTATAAACTAGACACCTTGTATATATTATACTACATTATAGATGACATCATATCAAAAGGATGTATGTGTGTATGTTTTATATTATATTCAATAATGTGTTCACGAATGAAATAGTAATAATTAGAGCCGTCGGATATTAGTTGTAGAGCACAAAGCCTTCTATAGGGGTGGTTATGATCTTTCCCCCAAACAGTGAGGCGACCGCAACCTGTAATTAATGCAGATTATCCTGAAAGTTATAATTAATTTTCAGCCGTATGCATTGGCCACGCACCCCTCATCCCTCATCCCTCCTACCCCAACCCTTTCTCGTAGCTGTCTGATATGAATAAACGGTGTATTTTGATCTCTCAGACGAATGAGTGGTAAAACGATGCATGAAAGATGTTCGAAGTTTTATCGATAGATTATTTTTTTACAATTAAACACTTGTGTAACCACTTAATGAGTTTTATTTCATTACACACGACTTGTTTCGAAAATATCTGTTAGTTTTCGAAACTAGTCGTGTGTAATGAAATGAAACTCATCAAATGTACATTTGTATGAAGAGGTGTACGAATGTCAAAAAGGCGAAGATTGTTTGCAAAAGACGGAGTTGTTTGGCGTTTTATTATCTTTGGCCACTCATTATGGCATTATGATTAGTAAGATTTGTCTGCCTCCGTAGTGTAATGGTCAGTACGCTCGGCTACCGTTCTGGAGGTCCCGGGTTCGATTCCCAGGGGGGGTCAAATAAATACAAGTGATTTTTTCACTGTAATATTTATTCAATATTACCCTGGACTGGTACCTGAAGCGGAGGGCTGATCACCTTTCCTTCATGTATAAACGATCAAGATAACACTGCGTTTATATGAAGCAGTGCCCTATGCACCATTAGGGTGCGGATAAGGGTTTAATTATTATTTATTAAGTAAGTATTTTTTTAAATCTTAGTAACATTGTATTGCTTCAAAAATGTCGATTTTCAGTTTTGTTAAAAGAACTAGATCCTGTAAGATCCGGTGCTGGTCATCCTTCAACTAATGAAGAGTTTAGGAGTCACCGAAATATTTTCATCATAAAACAGCAAGTGTAAGTAGAATGTGAACCCTTAAAAATATTTTTTTGAATTATTTATTATAAAAATTATTTAAAAAGAAAAGAGTTTTTATCCCTATGGTTTTACATCCACGATATACGCGGTGTAGCATAAAACAAACCTTTTGTACACAGTCAATTTCATTGGAACACAAATGGTCGAAAACCGCATTAAGATATTTTATCAAAAACCGCAAAAACCGAGTTTCCTTTTTTACTTTCTCGGAATATTCAATTGACCGAGGCAATTCCCCCCGCCTCCCGTCTTCTCACCCCTCCATAGAGTAATGAAATTCAACAGAGCTTGATTTGAAAAACTCAATAACACACCCGTTTGTGATTTTTTGTGTATTTCCTCCGGGTGTCCCCAATCCCCCCCGGGATCTGACCATAATCAACTTTATCGCGTCTACATATCCAACCGGGCGTCATTTTGCTTACGTATTTTTTATATTATATAGAAGTGAATATTTAATTCAATCTGATATCGTTTTAAACGATAATTTGTTTATATTGTAAACTTTTATCTTTCCAATTACGGGTTTTCGGGAAAAATCTCAACCTTTTTTGTATTGACCTACACAAATAGCATTGATGAAATATTGCTATGAAACGTTTACCGATAGTGCAATTTTTTTTTCAGTAATTTGGTTTGTTGATAAATTATGGCACTTATTTTATAAACTTTATAAAATAAATAAATCACATATAGGTATTTCATTTCAACCGGTTTCGACAAATCCTCAAAGAAAACAAGGTATTTGTCGAAACCAGTTGTAAAAATGTTCTTAAATAAATGTGTGCTCCGAAAATTTGTGATTGATTTATTTTTTTATGTTATAAGTATGATATAAGATAATTTAAAAATATTTTTTTCTTTATCACATGATCGAGAAATTCTTCATATCTGTAAAAAATCTGGAATACATGGTAGCTTAACTGATGCAAATTTTAAGTAGTTTTGTTGTTTAATTATCGAAAAATTCATTTTTTAATCATCCAAGTAAAAAGCTATGCATAAAACATAAGTCTTAAAATTACTAGAGAAAAAAATACAAAAACAATATGTATCTTAGTCTTTAATATTTATAACGGATATCTATTCAAAACATGTTTTAATAATTGAATAATTTCATAATATGTAGTATATTATTATAATATTTTCAAACAAAAATGTTCAAAAGTTGAAATATCCAACTTTACAAAATGTTTTGTCGCCTTTTTTATCGACACGATAAAGTTGAGTACGCTGGAGGCAATTGGCTAGTTTAACATTTTTCCCTCGACAGTTGGGGTCACGCGCCTTCCCAACAAACTTTAATATCACAGTCCATTTCCAGCACTGGTCGAGGGTTGTGATAAAAGTTCCTTTTCACATATATTTTCTATGCTCTATCAACATCGCCTCAGTAACATCCCAAATGTATAGCTAATTTGGCTGATATTTATAGATTTTATTATTGACTGTAAATATTTAAAACAAAAATTGTGAATTTTTTTATTTTTTTTTATTTCAAGTGCAACTTCCATATTCGTCATTTATCCGTCCCATGGAGTATGGTCAACCTGGAATTTAACATTTATTTCTTATAATTGAATTATGGACATTACAAACAGAAATTCAATAAATTCCATTACTTGATTCCGCAGTCACTTTCAAGTAAAATCTATATATTGAATTTAAGTTTTACTATGTTAATACCACTAATTCTCAAAATATATTGCGACACGTGTTTCGATGCATTCCGCATCATTTTCGTTTAAAAATCTTTTAAACCTATACAGTGTTTGAAAATGATGTGAAATGCATATAAACATGTATCACAATAGATTTTAAGAAAAAGTAATACTTCCTAAGTAAAAATTGAATTAAAAATTAAATTAGTTAGTAGATAAAACAGTCTCTTTATCGTGCATTGTTTACTTTGAACTTTTTTCAAAATTGAAAAAATATGTAATTAATACCGGTTTACTGACAGATAATGTAAATTTGTGAAAAATTACCATATTGACCATATATTACCATATATTACCATGTATTATTCTATGAAATTAAACTTAAATGAAAACTTTGAAAACTGTTTTCCTTAAAATTTTAAATACTTTTAAATGGAATTAATGGTTTCACATTCGGTTTTCAAAACCAAAATCACTTCTAAGAATATTCAACTAACTTCTATAAAAAAACTGTCTTATTTGATCAACGAAATAAAAATCATATAAAAATCGAACAGGTTAATTGGACCATACAGAAGTACTGATAAATGTCAATAAATGGTCAGATATCAAAATAATTATATGTTCCAATGACATCATTATGGAAGAAACTAATATGTGAAAGATTTATTGGTCAATCAGTGTAGTTTAACGCTTTAGTTCAATCTTAATTTATTTTTATTTAATACTATGGGGTAAAGAACCAAAATACAATGAAAAAAATAACTTGAAAGATGAGAGTTCAGTCCCTTTTTTGGAGAGGCGCAACTAAAATTATAAGATTGTATTAAGCAGAAATGTTTAGAAATCGTATATTTTTTTAAATACATTATATTAAATAAATAAAAAATAACATAAAATATATAATTTATTTTAATTCATTATATTTAAACGGCAAATATGGGAAATACACTAGGTTTCTCCAATTTAATATACTTAAGATTTATCCGAAATATTTCATATTCTTTTAATAGAGCCTGAAATAAAATTTAAATTTGAAGATACTTTTTTTCTTTTATAAATAAACAAGTATATTTGTGTTATTTTCAAAAATACTTATATTCCATACTATTTCTGTGTGCCTAAACCTCTCATTAATAAAATAGGTATCAAATTGTGACAGGGTGGGTTCGAACCCAGAAACTCTGGCTCAAGAGTCCGCGACACTAACTACGGGATCACAACCCGACAGAAATTTAAGCAATTGGTTATTATCATTTCATATTTAGACAGAAACTATTTTTTTTCTCTACATTCTTATAATATAATCCCTTAGGTAAAAATCCAGTGACGAAATGTATAAAAATTAAATAATAAATGACTCGTAACTCAAAACTTAAATAATCTTTCTTTACAGTATTTGTAAATTCTAGATGATATTTACGTGACTTAAAGTTGTATCTATCGTCCAGGATGCTGTTTTCCTACTCGAATGTTCCAGGACCAACTAAATGGGTAGAGGGTGAGAATGGAAATAATTTAGGAAATCTTCAGTAAGTTCTGGAACCAAACTACTTGCGCTTCAACCAACAGCCAACTGGTCTCAAACTATTGTTCAATTGTTAGCTAAGTAGAGCTTCACAACTATTTCAAATATCGTATTCAAATACTTTGAAAATTAATATCAAACAAAATCAAATGGATCCTTTCGTGATAAAGTTATATCCTTTGACTTTATTTTATTTAAATCCTCACATTTTTTTGATTAATTTATTTGTTGAAATTCTAAGAAAATATATATTGATTCGAAAAATACTGTATTACATCCGTAATTAAGTTAGATAAATAAAAAAATGAGCGTTAGTGCCACTCCAAGCACAGGAGCTTAATATTTTTATGAAAACGCACAGCTCAATTGCATAATTATAATGAATGTAATTTCATTGATTGATTTAGCAGTCGCTTTGTGGGAAAATCTGTCCATTTATAATTAACGTTTTACTTAGTAAATACCACAATTTCTTAAAATCTACCGTGACACGTTTTTCGATGCATTCCGCATCATACGGTGTTTGAAAATGATGAAGAAAAAGTGGTATTTACTAAGTAAAACATGAATTAAAAATAATACATGTATTTTAAAAGTAGATATGTGTAGCTAATGAATAAAAAATTGCAATAGTTTATGTGTGTGTGTATATATATATATATATATATATATATATATATATATATATATATATATATATATATATATATATATATATATATATATATATATATATATATATATATATATATATATATATATATATATATATATATATAACGTGGTAATATTTTTCTTTGTTAATTGGGTGTAAATAATATGTAAAGTGGGTGTATAATAATAAAAATAAACAATGTGTTGCTTTGTAATTAAAGAAACGACAATAAAAGTTTATTCTTAATTAATCTTTACAATATTTTTTCCATCTATCTGATTCTGACAGTTCAGAATATTATATTTTTTGCATGTGACATCTGGTGGTAGATCTGTTTTAGTTAGGTACTATATGTAAGTACTTAATAAAATGTATAGGTAGGTACCTAGGTATTTTATTACATATATCCAAATATAAATAAAAATGTATATGAACATATAAAACCATATACTGATATTGGTCAATGTTACATTTTTTTACAGTCAATCAGCTAAGGGGGTGCTAGTCACGATAAATAAAAATGACATGTCAGCAATCTCGTCACGTTTGCTAGAATGGAGCATGATCCTCCCTAGGTCCAGGGCTGCCAAACACCCCTCACCTAAGTTGTTTGCAATGACTGTCATCCACCACGTACCGTCCGCTGATGTCCGGAAACATATAGATTTGTGAAATTAATGTCTAATAGTGTATTCGGACCACGATTTCAATATTTTTTCGTGTGGAATCGTTAGAATTTGAAATATTATTGTTTTTATGGCAAGCTTATCTACCACTTATAACGGGGTGCTGGTACTTACCCTGTAATTGAAAAAGTAACCATAGACGCAGTAAAGGGAGAATGTGATGAAAAGAAAGAAAAAACATGTCATTACAAGAAATAACCAAAAATACAATGCCGATTAAGTATATACCCTTTATCCGCACCTAATGGTGCGTAGGGCGCGGCGTCAAATTGATGCAATGTTCACTTAATCATTTTTATTACAAGGTGCGCTTCAGTGACCGGTTCAGGGTAATACTTAATAAATATTACAATGTAAAATCACCAATATTTATTATCACCCCCCCTGGGATTCGAACCCGGGACCTCCAGCACGGAACAGTAGTTGAACACGCTAACCATTACACCACGGAGGCGGGCTGAAAGCATGTTTACCGATGTCATTTATTACATTCGAGAAAATATGTTGCTTTTTGTATTGACTTTTATAAAAATATACAAAAAAAGGAATAAAAACTTGCTTTCAAGATACAGTTTTCTTTAGTTAAAAAGTTTTGAAAATAAATATAAGGGTACGTACCTACACCCCCCCATAAGCTACTGTTGTCTCCCATAAATTATTGCTGCACGTGTTAAAACTGTCACTTAGAATTGTATAGCGACACAAGGACCGTAGTCCATTTGATCTTCACATTCGTTTGATATTGCCATAACAAGGCGAAAAAATTGTCACAATATTATTTTTTTATGTGTTTTTGTTAATGAAATACAACTTAGTAGACTCAAAAAATCTGTCTTAGTAGACTCAATAAATAAATAATAAGTTTTAATATCCGGGGACGAAGAGGTTGCAATACACCCCGATTAAAATGTTATAACGTGAGTTATATTATGCAACATTTATGACGCATTTAACTTTGTTGCACGCTTGTAATCGTTCTATGAGCTTTGTGCGGAGTTAAAGTGGAAATTTCTTAGTTTAGCTTCCTCATATCACATTTAACGACGACGTTCTTTTAGCAAAGTTCTAACATTGTAGCGCGTACTGCCATTTTTATGTATACTGAGGGTTTAAAACAAAAACACCATCAAAGGGAAAATAAACTTCTTATTGTTTTCTCTTTACTCCGTATCCACAGAGGATAATATGTTAGGCACAGTTTTTGACATCTCAGCATAGACGAAGAAGAATATCTGGTAAGTCTGGGCATTTACAGGGCTTATGGCCATCAAAGGTATGTTTAAATGTACCTAACAATCACGAATTCTACCGATAAGCGGAGATAATCCAGATTTATTAAGTATTTGGACACTGTTTTACGTAAGGCACTGCATTATACCGACGCAGTGTTATATTGATCGTTAATTACATGCGATGGTCAGACTTGCATTTCTAGTATCAATCTAATGTATTACAGACGAAAATTCATACATAGTTTATGCCTTACGGAATCGTACCAGGAACTTTCAGCATGGTAAATAACGCAGTAACCATCACACTTTAGACGTAGAGATTGAAGTGAAAAATATTTTGAAATAATAAACTATAATATATATTAAGCGTAAATAGAAACCAGTGAAAGCTTAACAGGTCGTGCACTATAAAGTCCTGGTTCCAACCCTAATGAAGGAAGAAAATAGACTGAATGCAGTCAAAATGCGATCTCTCAGACGAATGTGCGGCAAAACGATGTATGCTTGGGGTTCGGTTGGTGATTTAAGAAAATAATATGCAGCTGAGACGTATTATCAATAACATTAATTTAAATTAACACACTTTAGTATGTTGAGATTGTTCGGGGTTGTAAATTAAATAATAAAAGAACAGTAAAACAAATTTATGAGGCAGATGTGGTACTAAAAGTAGCAGAAGAAGACTGAAGGATTATCGGGATGATCAAATATTTCAAACGGTTGAAAGTTGTTAGGTTAGGAGTCGAAATACTCGACGGATATGAAAAGATACATGAATTTGCAATAGGCGAAAACAGATTGAAAGGCGTTCTATTCTCTCTAGCTACCTCAGTTAGGTTGTCAGTTTTTAATAATAAAAAGTTTAAATGGAGTTCAACATTTTCGTTTATCAAGTTTTGAAATGTTTATTTGTATACCAATGCACAGTGTGTCAGTTATGGTAAATTTTAAAAGCTCGAATTGACTTTTTTCATTTATACCGTACTGTAAGAACGACAAAATCCTGCGTAGAGTTTCCGCATAAAGTAATGTGCCATTACTCAAAGCTCTGGACCGTTAGAAAACATTCGTTCCGGTTAGTTCGCGGGCTTCGGTGACCGGATAGGCAAGCTGAAAACCGGAAAAATTGTCGCTGGAAAAGCATAATTTTCCCTCCCCGTCTAATTTCCGTGTCCGCTGTTTTGTGGACGGTTTTATCGGATTTGTGTATTTTGAATATAAAAAAGGGAAATACACTGACCTAAAAAAGTCACATATTCTACCATGAGAATAATGTCAACAATATAAATGATTTGAATATTATTATTTACTTTTGTTATTTATTTTGTATGATAGATGTTTGAATGGTGATATAAGGAAAGAATGCAAGGCTGAGATAAGCATTATCGATAAAATTAAGAAAAGTGTTTTGAGATGCTTTGAGCATGTGTTTTCTTGTTTTATCTTCTAATTTTTTTATAACAGATCTTTGATTGATGATGATATAAGGAAATAATGCTAATAAGGCTGAGATAAGAATCGTCGATAAAATTGGCATGAGAATCCATAGAATATATCCATGAAGTCTTGGCATTTACGGGGCTAAAGACCGTCATTGGCTGGTTTAAGTGATCACTTTACACACGTGTAATATTCACCAATTCTACCCATTATTGACAACCACACTACTCAAATTCTTAGAAGTACTATTTATTTGAACCAATTTCGAAACATTATTCATGAATCACTAGAACTTCACTATTGGTGAGATGAAATGTGATATTCTTCATTTTTTGATGAGATATAAAAAAATAATATGAAAATAACTCCAGTAATTGGAGATAATCCAGATTTTGTGAACAAGTATGTGGATACACTCAAAATGTTGTAAATTAATTTGGTGAGTCACTTTTTTCCAGATATTTCGGAAAAAAAGTTTTTTCAGTTATATCATTCTGGGTGCAAAGTAAAGATTTATAGGGTCTCACGAGCACCTCGAATGTAAGCTCTTTCACGCGGTTTTCTTTGCCACGGGATATTGGGCCTATGGAATATGAATAAACAAATCTTTATTCCGTGCACGCGTCAATCAATGGGTTTAGATTGCCTTCGCTCAATCAACCCCACATCGACATTCCCTTCCACAACGTTTGGCGGGAAACGTTCGCACACCTATAGAGACTAGTCCCTGAAAAGTGTAGCTCAATCTGAAATACAACAGTGAAAACCACCAAAAACCATTCACAATATTTTCAGCGAGTTAAAATTTCTGCTCTCAAATTTAGGCCTTTTTCCAATTCGTTATTATTTCTATTGAAATTTTAAACAAATATGAATAAAAGTCTGGACATTTACAGGATAAACGACCTACCATAGTCTGGTTTAAGTGATAAGAAGTTTACACGGTGTAATATACATGATTCTACTCTTTATTGACTAATAGAGTTCTTAAAAAACACTAGTCTATTTTTTGGTTGTTAAATGTGAAAAAATTATTTTCAGGCGTTTAATAGAATGTAAAATAATTTTTGAAGAATTTAATAAATATTTTATGAAGGTCTCTGCTGATAAATCTTAATTATTTCAACCACGTGTGTCGCCGAAGAGTAGCGTAGGAAAAATCTTTTCAATCGAAGTGTCAATCTAAATATGTATCAAGTTGAATTAACATGACGACTTTTTTTACTATTATTTTGTATTGTTTTGGTGTAAAATGATTAATATTTAAAATTATATTTAATTGGTGTTTTTTAAACATGTATATTCAAGTCAATCAGTTGATAAATATCAAAGTTGTTTAACGTATACATACCGACATAAAATTTGGCGTACCTATAACATTAAAAACTGGATTCATAAAAATTGGGATTTGTTTCAATTTCCTACAATTTCGTAAGCGAGTCCTAAAAATACCTCTACCAGTTTGTATAATTTAATACAAAGCAAGGAATGTTTCTTCATTGGTCATTAAAGTGAGGAAATCTCATTAACTTATTTTATCCCCTAAAGCTCCCCCGTCCGTCCATTTCCTCACCCCGTAGGTGAACGGCCCCGTTAAGGGCGATTGATTGCTCGTAAAGCGATTGCCCTGTAACCTCCAGACTTACAGCCCACATTTACAGCATGATTCACGAAATTCTAAACAAATTCTTCGGGTCACTGGTCAAGCACTCAATTATCGGGTTCTAGCAAAGTTGAACTATATGTTTTAAAAAATACTTGTGGCAATTTAAGGTTTTTAAAATTAATATATTACGAGTTACAGACCTTTACCCGGGCCCTATGTAGCAAAGAGCACTGAATCAAATTGAGAAATGTTAAGTTGATCGTTTATCATATTAAGACATGTTGTGTCGGGTTGTGGTCCCGTGGTTAGTGTCACGGACTCTTTAAGATAGAGTTTTTCGGTTCGAAGCCACTCTACCACAATTTGATACCTATTTTTAATAATGAGCCGCTTAGGCTCACCGAAATAACACTAAAAACACTAATATTTCTCTTAAAAAAAAGACAACCTGATCAATCCTCCATTCCTGGTATTAGTTCAGAGTAATGTTAGATAAATATGAGATGAGTATTTTTTTTAACTCACTAAAATGTAAAATTAAGTACCTTTCACGCCTATTCCCCGTAGGATGGAAGAGAGAAAAGAACGTCGTACCTAACTTTCTTTGCTAATAATCTCCGCCTTTTCCATATTCAAGCGTCCTTATACAATACATACACCCGCCGATTATTCCGACTCCTGATCTGATAATTTTTATGTATTTAAATACTTGATCGTGGCAAGTTTTCCTCAGTATTTTTCTGCTTCTAATACCAATCATATTTGCTTTATAATTTTATTCAACTTTTCTTGATCCATGCATTCCATTTACATTCCCAAACGATCTCAACACATCTTTATTAATTTAATTGATAAAACTTCTCATCTTTGCATTCTCTCCTTATATCACCATTCAAACATCTATCATACATTATTTTGCCGCATATTTGTCAGAGATCGCATTTTTACTGCTTTCAGTCTAATTTTGTCATTCATTCAAGACTTTTGTCCCGTTGTGTACTGCTTATTTAGCTTTCATTAGTGTGTTTTTTATTTGCTCTAATTTATTTAAATTTACCATTCACTCCATAAATACCCAGACATCCATATTCTTCTTCATCTGTGTTGAGACGCCAAAATTGTTAAATTACCCAGAGTTGTAAACAAGTACAATTTAGAAAGACTAAAAATGAAATAATTAAGTAATTATTCAATATTTCTAAGAGGTATAATAAAAACTTTGTTACACTATAGTAACACCCTTTATACATTGTAAAGGCACAGAACCTTCTTTGCAGAATTAAATAATATAAGTAGAAGGCTCCTATCGCAACGGGCACTAAAAATAGTTGTATTGTTCCATTTTATTCGCTATAAATCTTGCCATTAACACGGCTGTTTACCAAACTGTGTATCAGCCGACTCTGAACACTGTATCCTTTCAAGTGTAAAGGAATCAGTACAATACCGATTTAGGTAACTATTGTTTTGCTATTCGAAAAAGAAATATAGTCGTTTTGTTTAAAAGCCGAAAGAATAATGGCATTCATAGAATATAAACGTTTTGTGGTTTCTAGAACACTTTAGTTTCTATTCAACGATTTCCTTTTGGGGTGAAGGATTAAGAAACTTAGTAGAGACTTTTTAAAACTTTAAAATATAAATTTTATTTTTTGTTTCGGTTTTTTTTTCTTTGTGGAAAGACATGTTGAAATTATTTAAGAAAACACATGTTTTTTTACCATTTGAGTTTATTTGACGACTAGTTTTGGAAGCTAAGCTTCCATATTCAGGTCTAAATGTTAACATCATTTAGACCTGAAGATCAGTTTACATTTAGATTATTAGTTTAAATTTTTAGCCTTGAAGATGAAAGCTTAGCTTCCGAAATTATACGTCAAATAAACTCAAGTGGTAAAAAAACAAGTGTTTTGTTTAATTATTTACAAAAATATTTCAATTTCATACTATTTCTGTGAGCCTAAGCGGTTCATTATTAGAAATAAAACAATTGTTTTACTTTTCACCTGTATATTAAAACTTCTGTTGGTTTTCAAAATTAGTCGTGTGTAATTAAATAAAATTCAAGTGATATTATACAAAAGTTTAATTAAAAAAAACAACACGTCATTCCACAAAGTTATTGCCGAATCAATAAATAATATAAGTTTTACCATATTATCCTCTGTTTGTTTAATTAAATACAACAGAACATAACAATACTAAAATGCTTGATTGAATTTTGGAGATAATGAAGTTTATTTTAATCTCAACATCTCCTTTATTTAATTGTTTGGATAAAGAGATAATTCCCTCATGAAAGTTGGCGTACTAAAATGTTATAAGTTAAAGCAGGTTAGTTCGCATTTCGGGCAGGTACAAAACTAATATTTATTATTCACAGGCTAAACGCATTTAGACTATTATTTTTTTTATTTTTTGCCACTATTATTATAATTTTGAGACTTGACTTTAGACTTGACTTAACACTAGACTTGACACATCGTCTCACTGGGTGACTGCCAAGTAAATAAATAAATAAAATGGGAAAAAATATTTTATGTGTTTCCAAATACTTGTTTACAAAATGTGAATTTCTCCAGTAAGGGGTTATTTTTAAATGTTTACATTTTAATTAAAATGAAGAAAAATATGAAAGTCTACTTATTTGGAAATTATTATATTCTGACATGAGCACCTGATGTTTAAAATAAAACAAATTATATTAAATAATAATATAAAAAAAATGTTTTTTTTTCACATAAATTTTATTTGACTATCAACTGGGTTTCGTCGTAACCGACATCATAAGACTGGTGTGAGTCTAAACAAAATTTTGTTTTATAGATATTACAATATTATAAAATAGAATAATATAATATTTAAATATATCACAAAAATGTTTTATGCACAACAAGGTAGGGGTTGAAAACCATGATTGAATGTTTTTTTTTGTAAAAAATGAATTAAAATTGAACGAGTTTAAGTATTGTATTTTAATAATAATAACATGTAAAGGTTTGTAAATATAGTAAAGGTCTGAAGTATGATTTGATATTAATTTATTTTAGACATAGCTTTTGTGTGTAAATTTAAATAGTGTATTTAGAAACAATATAATTAAAATAACATCTTTCTTCGTAACCCAGATCATCAAGTCCATGAAGCACTTACCTCACCTTACCTTACTTAGCAAAACTCTCAGAAAGATATCAGTATAAATCATTTCATTATTAAACTATTGTGGAAGAGGTGAGTATTTGAGTAGACCGCCTTTACTCTACTTTCTCCGTATAATGGGTGGCTATAAAAGAAGATGTTCCCTTGAATACCTCACTGGGAGGAGAACAGCTCAGTTCGGGATTATCTAAATGAGAGGAGATGTAATTATTTAAAGTGGAAATGGGGATGGTTATATCACTACATTACCTGCAGATACCCACCCTTGTAATAACAAAGGGACGAGAAACTTGTGTATTTGTCTTTAAATTATGGCCATATTATGCCGATGGAAATATGAATCGTCAGCGGTATTATGAAACATCCTACACGAACAAACAATGTATTTAAAAGAAAATGTTTTTTTTTATTTTAAATTCTTTTGCATTTTACAATACATTATAATTGCAAATACATTTTTTTATAATTTAAAAAAAACACCCCACAAAGGTTTTATTTTACGTTATAATAAAAATAAACTGGCAAAAATACAATAGATAGCAGAAATGAAATAAGATTAAAAGTGCCTAATACAAACTACAAATAAAATTATTTAATTTTACCAGAAAATAAATAAAATTAGAAAGATGAAAATGAAAAAAGTTAGCAAATATGTTACTATATGAGTTATACGTTTAAAAGAACATAGACGGTGAAGAATATGGATGTCTGGATTTGTGACCTGTCATAGGTTGGTTAAGTGATCACATTACATAATGCAACATTCGCCATTCTAGCCATGAATTTTAAATTTTTATTTCATTTCGTTAAAAGTTTTTTTTATAATTTCATTCATGTTCTAGACTTTTCTACTTAGCAATCTTAAAATGAATAAAGCAGTTCTCTACAATGAAGAGATTTAACTCTTGTGTTTGGAGAGGTTGACAACATTCTTAGTCTTTTCCACATTCACGCATTTCCTCATACATATCCGCCAACTATTCCCTCTTCTGGCCTTGATGTTTTCAAATATTTAACATACTTGATCATGCCAAGTTTTCATTAGTTTTCCATTGCTCCTATTTCCGTTTCTTTGGTCTCATAAATTAAAGCAAAGATTTGGCAAAAAAGTAAGAGATTAGATTGCATGTAGTAAAAATGCGATCTGTCACACGAATGTGTGACAAAACGATGTGTGATATGGGGTATGCAAGGCTGAAATATAAGCATTATCGATAAACTTAATAAAGAGGCGTTGAAATGGTTTGGACACGTGGAACGAATGAGTGAGGAAAGAACAGTTTAATAATTTTATTTAGTAACATTATTTGTGTATTTGTAATCATGTGACATTAACGAACGTTATTGAACTTTAAAGTTTCCTATGAACAAATTAAGTAGTGAACTAAGTAAGTTCAATTAAAGGAGGCTGAGGTTCGGTTTCTGATTTTGTAATAGTATCAAGGCACTTAACCTCGAATATTGTGCAAAGCGATATAATGTAATAGAGCATTATTACTTTACATTAAATTACTATCAAGTCATTCTAGAGATAGGAAGTTAGTTAGATTATATGCATGAACGATTACTTAGTTCAAGTTACTACTGATAATAATTCTAAGGATCTTTTATCCTTACATTACATGTTACGTCTTCAACAAAATTTATACTAAGATCAACAGATAAAAAAAAGCTCTAAAAAACACTTTCTCAATCCATCCACACAAAGATGTTGTGAACTCAATGATGAAGCGTCATGAGATTAATGATATTGTATAAGCTTCATAACATTGAGTAGTGCGGTTGTCAATCATGGGTAGAATGGTGAATGATACACGTTTATAAAGTGATCAGTTAATAAGTTTAGAGATCAGTTTTTAAGTCAATTAAATCTACCTACATATAACAGGTCGTAAGCCCTGTAAGTAACCCGACATTCTAGGATAGTGGACATGTCAAAATATTCTTTCATTAATTGAGTAGGCAGTTATTTTGTGGAAATACCATCTCATTTTTGTTTAAATTTAACTTAATTTAATATAAAATAATATAAATACCATAATTTCTAAAAATTTATCGTGACCCGTGTTTCGGTGTATTCCGCATCATTTTCAAACACCGTATGTGCAGTTAAATTTTAAAGCGACGTTGAAGGATGGAAAAGGCTTTAATCATTGTCATATTGTTTATTATGGGTTTATTAATATTTGTATTTTTATGAATTTGTATCGTTTCAAAATTATAAAACAGTTAATACCTTTTGGTAATAATATTTTTTTTAGATTTCTACGTAATTGTTGTTATATATCACTCACTCCTTACATCAACGTCATATATAAAAAAAACTTTAAAAGTTTAAAACTATAATGAAATGTATAAAAAATAAACGTGAAGCCACTTATTGAACTTTTTACTGTGCAACAGAACTTTTTAGGTAAAACCTGAGTATTATTTCTTCGTTTAAAAAATATGTAGTTTCTTTAAAAAATAATTAAACAATACATTTTATTCAAAATGCAAAAACAACACTTTCAGCTCTGTAGCGGGTAAATATAAAGTAAAAAATATGTCGGTTTTGCTGGGATATAGTACATTTTCTAGGCATTTTAAAAACATGTACAACTGAAAATTTACGATTTTCGAAATGTGACGTTGTTGAAAGGAGTGAGCGATATGTGGCTTTTGTCTATTAAAGTGGTAAGCGAACGCTGAAAAATAAGTATTACTTGAAAATAATTCATGTTCCCTGATTTTTGGTTTTTATTTTTAATAACGTGTCACAATAGATTTTTAGAAAAAGTGATATTTATCAAGTAAAATTTAAATCAATTAAAAAAACATATTCTTCTTCACCTATGTTGAGAAATCAATAAAATCTCGATAAAAAGGATATGTTATCCTACGATATAAATTTTGGTGCTCTCAATCTTTTAACCCTTATCCACACCCAATGGTGCATAGGGCACTGCATCGTATAGAAGCAGTGTTATCTTGATCGTTAACACATGAAGGAAAGGTGATCAGCCTTGCGCTTCAGGTACCAGTCCAGGGTGATCTTGAATAAATATCAGAGTTTAAAAAATCACTTATTATATATTTAGCCTCCCCCCTGGGAATCGAACCCGGGACCTTCAGAATTGTAATCAAGCGTGCTGACCATTACACTATGGAGGCGGACAATCAATAAATTACACAATTAATATGGTTCAAGTCAACTGGGACTCTGTAATCCTTCAGGACTTTGCGGAATCAGTTCCCGTGGCGTACTCACGTTAGCGTGACGTATTTACCCACTTAATGAAACCTCGTTAGGCTCACTCCAACCTACATACAAGAGTCATTGGTCCTTTGAACTCGATGCTCTCGATGCTCGAAGTCTTGTAAACTCAGTTTAAGAGCGTCTCCCAGACACACCTTGTCAACAGGAAACAAATGAAATGTTTTAAGTTTTGTACTGACATTCATTGGTGGAATTGCATTTTATACAATAAAACAACAAGTACATTATTTTTTTCCACTTTTGTATAATTTGACCAATGGCCTGGTTTCGTTATTACTGGTACCATCAAACTGACAGAAAGCCAAAACAAACCTTATAACACAGATATTTTTTAGTTAATGGCAGCGCAATCTGTTAAACTCAATAGCAGGACAAGCCGTATTAACTTTGTTCATGGTGGATAGCGTGCTTTTTGATAGTTGTATGGAATGGTGTATTGTATACACTGTTTACTTACTAGCGTTGCAAAATTAAACGTATTAGTAATGTGTATTCTCTTTATTTTATTTTTAATTTAACTACACTGAGCCGCAGCAACGCATAGTCGAATATATACATTAAGTGGTGATTTTTTCTTTGTTTTCTAAAGGCATTCACCTTAAAATTTTAAGAAAATAAAACCCTAACATTTTGCTAATCTTCTACAATCTTCATCCAAAAATTAAGCTGCTTATTTCCCTTAAAAGACGACATCGACAGTTACTAAGCCTTGTTAATCTCCTGAAATAAAGGATTTGGAAGGCTGAGACGATCTTCCTCTTTCCTGTTTTAAGAGGGCACTGCTTCTTGTAAGATAATTGCTCGTTTTTATTGTACGTGATTTTTTAAAAGAATAACTCGTAACGCCACTTTTTTAACCGGTTTCTCCCCAGGCAGAATAGTTGAGATAGAAAAGATCTACTACTGCTACTACCATCACGCCGTTTTTCTGCAGGGGTAGGCGGAACGGATGGAACGCCACACTTGTCTGTCTTAACACACACTCCTAGCTTCCTACAGATCCATAAATCTAGTCATACCTACTTTTTTAGGTTCCGATTTATCTATTTAATGATTTGGCGTTTGTAGAACTCCATTTTAATTTATTTATTAATTTTAAATCAAACACAGTTTTCAAACATTCGTTTGATAATGCCCCAACAAGGCGAAAAAAATGTCACATTTCTTTAAATGTGTTTTTGTTAATAAAATACAGCTTAGTAGACTCAAAAAATCTGTGTTTGATTTAAAATTAATACATAAATCTGATTTATCTAAAAAATCTATTTTTCAAAATAATTTTTTATCGTTCTCGTTCTATTATTCTATTAACCTTTTTTCAAATAAACTTTATGAGTCATTCTCTCGTTATCAACCCACAGAAGATACATAAATGTTAAATATACGGTATTTTCCATTTTATAGCTACACAAAATATTTAGTCCAAAGATTGCGGATTTTTCTTCATTTAGGAGTTGTTTACATCAAAAAATTATTGACATTTTGTAATTATTTTTTTGTCTGGCTATTAACAGGAATTTCGTTCGATCATAGGCTAGTTAGTTAGTTTATAAGTGATCACTTTATATGCGTGTAATATTCTACCAATGGTTGACGACTACACTACTTATCGGAACTCATAAACCATTTATTTTAATTTATATACTAACCATAAAATTCACTTTAAACACGTGTTACATTCACCATTCTAACTAAATTTCATGAATTTTATGTATTCTTTAATCGACACGTTTTTTACATGTGCGCTCTCGATACCATTTATGGTTATGTTGTATAATATAAGCTTTTTATTAAGCAGAGACCTGTATGAAATGTATGTGAGATTCTTCCCAAATTATTTATATAATAAAAGTAAACTTTATTCAAGTGTAACATTTATCATTCTACACGAGTAATATTTATTTGTGTTTACATTAATAAACTTAAAAGTGGTCTTATTCAAGAGTTTTATTTTTTATCTTCAAATCATCAGCTTTATATGCTAAATGTGAGTCGTACCAAACCAATGAAAATGTAATTTTTTAAACTTTCCCTTTTAACGGATCATATTCATTTTGTTAATAAAGAAACGGCAATAAAACCCTCCACCGTAATAAGAAAAGTACCTTAATTTACTTACATTCAATAAAAACGTATGGAGTCCTTTTCACCCCAAAGCCACCCCTGCAATCAACCCTTATATACCCATCGATTATTTAACCCTTAACCTAAATAAATAACAGTACATGGCTTTTGTTTCTTTCCGAAATTAAATCGTGCGTGAAACATTTGTTTCGAGAGTTGACATGTTTGATTTTCAATACTCAAATAAATTATTATTTTACTGACCTTTAAAATAATTTGAAATAATATTGAACAAAATTGCTTTAAGGAATTGCCATCTCTCAGTTTTTTAACCATACAGCGATACACCCAATACTTTACATTGCTCATGGCAGACAGCGTGTTTCTCGACAACAGCTAAAATATTCTATACCCACGATAATAGTGATATTGAATATACTTGTATTCTAATTGTGTGCTTTCTTTCTTGTTTATTTTCCATTTAACCACACTGAGTCTCAGAAACTCGTGTGTGGGTACAGCTAGTAATTCATTTATTTTATTTTATTTTTGTTTTTATTTATTATATTATTTTTATTTAAAGCGTTTAATATATAAAAAAACACAATTTTTATTTATTTAAAAAAAACTATTTGTTTTTTGCATAAATCGTAAGATGATTTACTCCTACAGATGTTATATCAATTTCAATGTGAGATACTTCATAACTTTCTCAACGGATGGCGCCAATATCAGCCATACTTCCAAATCTTTGAAACAAGTAATAATATTTAAAAAATATTGCATATGCTTTGAAAAAATAAATATTATGCGTATGTTCAAAAATGGGCTGAATGGTGAACGTTACGCAAGTGTATAAAGTGATAACTCTAGCCAGCCAAAAGCCAGGTTATATACCTTGAGATGCTCAGAGCCATCTTCTTGCGTTTAAAAACGATAGATTTTTCATCTCGAATTCAGACACCTATAAAACCATATTTGTTCACATTTTGAGTAAATAAAAGACACATTTGGTTCGGTTATAATAATACAATTTGAATAATGGACCTAATTGTAACCACTAATGAAACAATGTTTTAAGAGCGTGTTAAATGCGACAAGAGAGGATTAGTTCATTTGAAAGGGAACATTGTTATAAGCTTGGATCAAACACTCCCGCATGTCCAATTACCATTTAATAATATGCGAGGCATATGTTTGCTTTAATAAACCACAATACAAAATGTATAATAATTTAACTTTTCAGGAAAAGCAGTGAATATTGAAAACAGGGAAAATCAGATAAACGTATCTCTTTCTCATGCTTAATAATGAAAAATCGAAAATATGGATCTTTTTCTTATGTTTGAAATAAATCATGTATGCATCTTGTTTGATTACTAAAATTACTAATTACTACTCTACTCTTTTATCTTTGGTTTCTATTTTGACTCCAATTTTTTGTCTCTTGCAGTGGCTTTACTGGTAGGGAATGAGAGTGTTGATAGTTTTTTTCAGGGATCAACTAGTTATATTTACAGAATTTTATTTTTTTTCCTAACATGACATTTCGTGTTTTTCCCGAGAAGTTTTCACATGGAGCCTTGGAAAGGTCGTTACCTTTTAGAAAATTAATGGTTTAAAACATTCCCCTGTGGGTAAAAGCTTGGGAAATAGGAAATGTTTTTTGTTGAAATATTATTTAAAAATGAAAATTACAGGAAGAGAATTGTACCGACAATTCCACTTCGTTTTCTAAGAAATGCAACGTGACAAAAAGCTGAGAAAACCACCAAAAGTGTTTGGGTAAAAAATATTATGACGAATTTAAACTAAGCGTTCTAGATTAAATCAATAGTAAACTAATATAAAAAAATAAGAGGGCTTTAAAAATATCGATTTTTTTATTATTTTCAATTTAAAACTTTGCTGAAAGACATGAATACTGTGAAATATTTTAGTTCGTGAACATGTTAAAGAAGTTTTTAAGAAGAAAAAAGACTTAAAAAGGGAATTCAGATAGCTTGATTGGCTGGTTTGGAGTATCATTAGAGTATCAGTAACATTATAAATCCCAATTCGCAAAAATCTAAGCAAATCATTTTATCACAATAATTTACAATTTTTTTATCAAGGACTTATTTTTTCTTTTATTTTGGACAAATATTAGGATATTTCACCCACTCCTTTCAAGAACGTCATAAATCAAAGAACTTTATTTTTCATTAGAACGTTTTTAAAGTTTAAAAATATAATACAATGTATTAAAAATAAATATCAAGCCACTTATTGAACTTTTTACTATGCAACAGATCTTTTTATTTAAAACCTGAAGGTTTTTTCTCCATTTGAAAAATATTTAGTATATTTAAAAAAAAAATAATTCAAAAATACCTTTTTTTCAAAATGCAAAAACAACACTTTCTGCCCTGTAGCGGGTAACTGAAAATTAACCATTTTTGATTTATGACGTTCTTGAAAGGAGTGAGTGATTTGTGAAAAACCACAAATGAATGGGAAGTAATATTAGAAGAATATATTTTTATATTATATATATATAATTGATATATTGATTTGTTAGTCACTTTGCGGTAATATCTATCTATATTCAATTAAAGTTTTTCTTGGTAAATACCACAAATAGTAGTATTTACCAAGAACATTTAAAATAAAAATGGAAAAATAATTTTTAATTAGCTTTTTGATTTTATATAATAGTAGCAAAATAATATTATTATAAAATAAATTTAAGGGGTGAAATAAATTCAATACGGCCTAATAAAGCTGCGGAGAAAATTTTAAATTTTGATTGCCGACGATTCAAAAGCACTTAGTCAGACAGTTCTTAAAACACATTAAACAACCTTCTAAAACTTTTCAATAAAAGCCAGTTTTCAGTCCTATAAATACACCCCTAAAGTAGTCTATTGTGTTAAATTAGAGTGCTACTTTTTGTTTTTATCAAAACCTTGACAAGTACTTCTAAAATACTATATTAAATTAAATTGTAATATACATTTCATCAAAATGTATTTTACCATTAAGAGTAAAAATATGTTTTTTTTCCTGCAATAGGGTTGCCATTTGTCTGAATGCGTCGAGACATTTTGACGTTATTTTTAGTGGTGTAACATCGTCCCGATCGTTTGAGAAATGTCTCGATCTAGATAAATGACAAATTTTAAAGTTCTGAGATTCTGAAAACAGATAAATGCGAGTTCTATCCCCCCAACGACATTCTGAAAATCATGAAAATGTTCGAAACACTTGTAGATAAAGAAAATATAGTATTTACCGAAAGTGTCTTTAACGAAAGTGTATTTAACGAAAGTGTCCTGATAGGATCTTGATATTCATTTGAATCAAAAAAATAAAATACATACATATGGAACTGAGACGTAGAAATAAGTTTGATGTAAGGTCTTGAAATTTTAATACGTACACGTGATTCAACTAGCTGTTTAATGTTTTTTTTTTTAATGATCAATACACAACGCATACTAAAAAAAATCTTTTATTATTTTTGGATTAATGCTTTGGGAGTATTTTATGATTTCTTTACTTTTATCATACTACTGTTAGACATACCTCTTAGCTTACTTTTTCATGGTTAAAATTTTACGTTTTTAGCTGTTCTTTCTCGTTCATTTTATATGTTTTTGTCACTTTTACGGTGTTCCAAGTTTTGATTTTAAATTTGTTTTATTTTTATTAAGTTTTGCTTCTTAGTATACCTTTTATAGATACAAGTTTAGATTATGTTAAATAAATTTATTTTTACTTTTCTTAAATTTTAATTCTCACTCAAAACAATTTTTCTTGTATTTGCCCTTTTATTTAATTGTTTTTTTACCATACTTAATATATTTTGTACTTTGTAAAAAAAACACCTTTTTGACAAATACTACCCCCTCTACCACCACAGGGAAGATATAACGCCGTAATATTCACTTCTAGGTTTATTTACATCCATACACCATCCATGCCCTTAAGCTATATACAAGTTAAAACATGATCATAAAACTAGTAATATAAATAATTTATAAATAATATTTGGAAGTTCTTTCAGTTGATATTTTTTTGGAATAACATAATTTAAATATTAAGATACAACAATTACGTAAGACCACTTATGAGTTTATTAATGTAAACACGACTAGTTTTGAGAACAATGTATGTTCTCATCAACATTTTGTTGATATCATGTATGCAGTATACGTCTAAACTTATGTCCTATAATTAAAAAACCAGACATATTATAAAAATGACGCTTTCTTGTTGAAAGATTTGAATTTAACTATTGAGTTTATCACTGAAAATACAAACATTTTCTTAAAAATAACTACAACGATATTATTTTTGTTAATTATATGGTTTTTCTTACATTTGTTCTCAAATATGTATTTTTCTTTTCGGAAGATCGTGATAATAAGTTTTCTCCTTTTCGTCGTAAAACACCCATACAGTCTCATCTTCATAAGTTACCAACAACGTCATTACTTTCACTTAACCATAAAAAATGGGGATAATTTATAAAGCGTCCAAATATTATTATTTCTCCCAGTAAGAGTTTTTGAGACCCAAAAGTTGGTTGATGAAAATTCAGGCGCCTATTTTTCTGGTGACATATTTTTCCCTTACTGTGAGGTCAAACAATTTGACACCCGAATGTAGAACTATCTAACTATGAATTAGGATATTTTAAAGAAAGCCAATTTGGCAACTCTATATTAAAGGCACAGCAGGATAGACAGAGTCCTCGATGTACAACTAGTGCATGAGATCATAAAGTACTCCATGACTTGCTTGCGTATGTACTAGTAATACATAAATAAATATATAAATATATATATATATGTATATATATATATATATATATATATATATATATATATATATTTATATATATATATATATATATATATATATATATATATATATATATATTTATATATATATATATATATATATATATATATTTATATATATATATATATATATATATATATATATATATATATATATATATATATATATATATATATATATATATATATATATATATATTTATATATATATACATATACATATATATATATATATATATATATATATATATATATATATATATATATATATATATATATATATATATATATATATATATATATATATATATATAAATATATTTATATTTATATACACATATATATATATATATATATATATATATATATATATATATATATATATATATATATATATATATATATATATATATATATATATTATATATATATATATATATATAAATATATATATATATATATATATATATATATATATATATATATATATATATATATATATATATATGTATATATATATAAATATATATATATATATATATATATATATATATATATATATATATATATATATATATATATATATATATATATATATATATATATATATATATATATATATATATATATATATATATATATATATATATATATATATATATATATATATTAAATATATATCACATCATTAAGTCAAGTGGTTTTTTATTGCATAATTTTTTTCCCAATATTAAATTTTTTTCAACTTTGTAAAATGTGCCCTAGACACGGGAAACTCAGTGAGTGAAACTCAGTTTTTTTAATTGTTATTATATTCATGATGAAATAAATATTCATTAAATTTTCTGAAAAAAAGCAAACGTTTTGCGCCGGCTACCTCAATACTTCTGGTAACTTTCTCAATTATATTTTTTTTTCAATAAATATTTCGTATTTTTCTAATTTTTCTTGTACAAATATATCAATGTACTTGTAGTAATTTTTAAATCCATTTTCGTATTACTATTTGAAATAAATCAAAACATAAATAAAAGAAAAATGAAATAGGGTTATGTTTGTTCTAGGTGTGTTGTGTACACACAATAAACATAATATTTGGATGGATTTTTTTAAGTAGGTCACGTGCAAGGGGGAGCGACATTACCTAACCCATAGTTCTTCCATAAAAAATATTTTTTACCACCCCTCCCTCAAAGGCTAATGATATTTACCGATAAATGAGAACAGCCCGAACGCGAAACAGGAGAGACTCCCGAAGAAAGTAAGAACACATAAAAAACTTAAATTTAGTTCTTGAAAATCCTGAAAGAATTTTCAAGCCATCGTAAATAGGATGAAAATATATTGGGTCACTGATTTCGGCGTTTAAGGCTTGTGTGGTGAAAATCAGCTGAAATTTCAGAAAAAAGAGTGTCGTGGCAGTCGAAGTACTTTTCAAAATTGATTGATTGTAGGGATTTAGCTCAGTTAACTAATTTTTAAAAGATACAGTTATTTTAAATGGTTGTAATAATTGTCTGCCTTCGAAGTGTAATGGTCAGCACGCTCGGCTACCGTTCTGGAGGTCCCGGGTTCAATTTCCAGGGGGGGTCAAATAAATATTTTGATTGTTTTCACTTTCATATTTATTCAATTTTACCCTGGACTGATACCTGAAGCGGAGGGCTGAGCACTTTTCCTTTTTATGTTAACGATCAAGGTAACACTGCGTATATATGATGCAGTGTCCTATGCACCATTGGGGTGCGGATAAGGGTTTGATGATGAAATTATTATCTTACTTAAAGAATCTTTATTTTCATTGGAAAATAAAACGCATTAATCACTTGGATAATGAGAAATAAATGAAATTTATATAAAATTTATCTCAAATATAAAGGGGCTTGTTTTCGGTTCGAAAAATTTAGATGAAAAAAAATGTTATGTTTTTTAACATACTTTTGGAGGTGTGTGTGGGGACGCTGGACGATCACGTCGGGGTCACCACTTTGGGGATGTGGTGACGAGGAAGAAGACGGTCGTGTTGAATAGATGTTTATTAAACAATAAATGTACGGTCGGGCTGACTGGAGTAGCTCCTTGATGCTGACGAGGGTGATGGACTGGAGGTCGTAGCGAGGTCTTGATGCGGCGGTCTCGTGACGGCGACGGTGTTACTTGGCGGATTCCCGGCGGAGGAGTGAGAGGTCGGTCGTAGTAGCTGCGTTCCCGGCGGAGGAATGAGATTCGATCGTCGTGGCCGCGTTACTGGCGGAGGAATGAGATGGTGAGGCAGAAGCTGTTCCCCTTTTATATCGTTTGGGAACTCTTTGTTCCTTTGTCTCGGTTGAGGATCAAAGTCTGTTCACATGTTAGTCAAAACAAATCCAGGTTGCCTTTCACTAGACGTTGCACTTCTTTTGTTCTCGGTCACTGCCTCCTTTGTTTTACATAGTTGCAGTTTTTGGATTCTGAGAATTTGCTATTGTTTAGCGGTTTATTGGCCGCTACATACTTACTTTTTTGTGATTAAATTTAGTATTTTTTTAAATATTTTAATAGATATGAAGAATATAGAAGTCCGGGAATTTAAATGTTGCATTTGCTGTTTTTCTTCAAAGAATAATACAATTGTATGTATGTTATAATCTTAGGCTGGATTTATTGTAAGTTTCGAGTAAATGATACTAAGTGAATTTAGTGATCAGGAAAACATGAAAAACCTTTTATAAGTTCCATTTAAGTATAGTGTGATAAATAGTGCTGATGTCATTCTCCAATACGCAATGGCGAGCAGGATGTACTATGGATTCATCACAGAGGGATGAATTCAGCTCCTTTATTACTAAACCGGACGGGAATAATCAGGAACATTTGTCATCGTACTGTTCTATAAAGAAAAAAATCCCTTAGTTTTGTTGAAGTCAGATGATCCATAATATCGCTTTTCTTCAAAAGTCATATGGTATCCAACACCATACACTGAAATGTACCTAAGACCTTTGTATTAAAAAAACTTTTTTTTAAATTGCGTGCAATCAGATATACAAAATATGTGTTAGCCACCTTACTTCTACCTTACCTTACTTCTAGAACAAAATCTCAACTTCGTACCTCCGAAACGAAGACTCTCCGATCCATAACCGGAAACACATTGCGAGACCGAGTAAGAAATACCGACATCTGGAGCCTGTGTAAGACGGAGGATATCGTGAGGTGGGGACGACAACGAAGGTGATACTGGAATGAACATATAAACAGAATGTCAGATGACAGACGCAGATGAAGGACGCAGACCACCAGGCAGACCTCCAAAAAGGTAGAAAGACAGCTGGGAGTCAACATCACAAGAGCTACAAGCGGAGGCACAAACAGATCCTTAGGATCTAGAAAAAGAAGAAGAATTAGAAGGATAAGCTATTAGGTTTGGTGCACTTGCACTATCAATCCTTTTTACTATAAAAAGATTGATGTTTATGTGATACATTTGAGATAATCAATTCCAAACCTTGATGTGAAGTCTGACATTGAAGTGCATTACCGAAACACATAAGAGACCGAAAAAGGAACACAGACATTCGGAAAATGTATAGTAGTGAAACGAGAAAAACAGGAAAGATGATTTTGGAATGCCAAATTCCCATGTCAATAGAATACAAGATAGACTGGCTCGAATTGCTCTTCAAGAGAACCTAGACAGAAGAAGACCACCTGGAAGACCTCCAAAGCGATAGCTTAAGAACTGGCAGTCCATATCACAAGAGACTAAGAGGATATAAGAAGAATAAGAGGATATAAACACGTATATACTGGCGATAAAATCAATTTTTTCATTTCAGTATTCAAGTACTAGGTACCCGAGTAAAAATCGTAATATAGTACTCGAGTAAAAATTGTAATAGAGTCTCTAATGTGCCTCTTTCTATATTTTACTTTTCCTTGTATTTTAACGTGTTGAAATATAAATGAGTAAGTCCTTTTAGAATGGAAATATACATACATATATATGCGTTTCTAATTCTTGTATTCGCAGTGTTTACTCAAATAATCAATGACCCAAAAATCTTTGTTCCGAACAAAATGTTCTGTTTTGTATAAATATTAAATTATTCCATCGGGACGAGTCAAGGGTTCGTGGAGTGGCTGACATGTCCCGGAGGTTTCCTCTAATTACTTTGTCATCCCTTAAAGCCTCCATCAGACCCGGAAAGGGGGGTACAAAAGGACAAAACTGCTGAGTACCAAGTTCCGGAGCGCTCCAAACTTTTTCATAATTGAAATACTCAATTTGGTTTCAGTTAAAAAATTAAAAGTGATTTCTTCTGTGCAGAGCGGATCTGGAGTTTGAGGCGTAATGGCTGTTTTTACCGCAAAGGTGGTGCGCTACGAGCTCGAGGGGGGTTTGTAAATACTTCACCTGGTGTTCATATGTATGTACATATTTGAGGAACTGAATATACAGGGTGTGATGAAAAACACGTTAAAAAAATCTAGATTCAAAATTTACTAACAGTTTAAAGTATTGCACGAACTATTTAAAAAAAAAAAAGATGAATGCATTCTCATTCTGGTCAATGGAAAATTAAAGGGCTTGTAGCAATTAGTAATATCTTTCAACCGACTCGATCAACCAAAATATTTTAATATTTTTTATTATTATTATCAATATATCAACGCTTACTTCCTGTCATAGGCTCGTTTAAACGTTCACATTATACACGTGTATTATTCACCATTCTACCCATAATTGACAAACACACTACTAAAAAAATAGATTTCCTAAATATATGATCAATTTTATGACACAGTACATATGAGTTGACAACAGATATCTTTGTTGGATTGAGAAAGCTTTTATTTAGCAGAGATCATTTTATTTGTATGCAAAATCTGAGCCCCGGATTATTTTTCATATAAAACCTGAGAATGTGTTATTTTATGAAGGTTAAAATTTTAATAGCTTTTTTTTATTCACAACATTTTACATAAAAAATCTTAAAATTTATATTTGAAGCACTAACTTTGTAATTTTTCATTTTATAATTAAAATGTTACTTTGTTTTAAAATCACTAAAAATATTTTATTATAACTTTATTTTTTTTGGGAGTTTTTTTTGGGAGTATTAATCAGTCTTGATAAAGAAACGGTTAGCTTCGAAACCGGTTGATATTAAAATAAAGTTATAATAAAATATTTTTAGTGATTTTAAAACAAAGTTACATTTTAATTATAAAATGAAAAATCTTGTTTTCAGCAACTTATTTGAAAAAGAGGTCGTTATTATTCGATTAATTATTCGATTAATTCGATAATTCAATTGGCCGTGTCTAATTCTCACGTCTGGAAAAGAATACATAAAAATTTATACAAAGATCCTTTCTTCTCTCAAATAATTTATCATGTCATGTCAGCAATTTAGCGAATTCTTCTAGAAGTTTCTGCACCCAACTTTTGTGTTCTATTCTCTTTCTTTGAGGCTAATTTATCTTCTTATAGTTTCACAATCCTTCTCAGTTGATTTATGTGAAGTATTATTACTTGTAGAGAACCACGGGCCTTTTCTTTCTCCGACACCTTTTTATACCACTAAACCGCTGTAAGTTATTTTGTATAAATACGTATAAACAAAGAAGTAGCAGTTGTAACAATTTGTATAAACAAAGGGTTACAAAGACAAATAAGATGTTATGAATATAAATAAACCCCTTTTACATAAAAATGGTTTCGTACAAACATATGATATATTTCTCTTATCCTTTTTTTCATTGTACAGTACACCCCCTATAACGTTGAGGTAAGTACCGCGTTTTTTTGTCCGTCTCCGTAGTGTAATGGTCAGCACGCTCGGCTACCGTTCTGGAGGTCCCGGGTTCGATTCCCAGGAGGGGTCAAATAAATATAAGTGACTTTTTCACTGAAATATTTATTCAATATTACCCTGCGCTGGTACCTGAAGAGAGATCTGATCACCTTTCCTTTATGTGTAAACGATCATGATTACGGTGAGCATTCAAGGGCTTACAATCTGGCATTTGGCTGGTTTAAGCGATCACTTTTTATACTTGTGCAACGTCACTATTTTGTCCATAATTGAACATCCATTTTACATAAATTCTTGAAACCTGTATGTATGCATCATTTTGAGAGTGTCAAAATACTTGTTCACTCACCTGGATTATCTCCATTAGGAGTTATTAAAATGTCAACAACAACAAAAAAACTGTATATATACAGTGGTTTGCACAGAAAATTAATTAAGGTAGGCAATATATGTAGGTAGTAAGGTAAGAAAGTAAGGTAGGGTAGGTATTGGTTGCATTTTTATGTGTCACGCGGGTAAATTAGGATAGGCACTCCTTTTCTGTTTATATGGATGACACGCTCCTATATGTATGCAATGGTCTTAGATCCTTACGTATACCGGTAATGTTTTAAATACATTTGCGATGTACGGCCGATTGTTACGGATGCTCAGACTTCCATTTTATTTCATAAAAAAAGTGAATGATACATTTTTGGGTAATGTATGCAAATAAAACAAGACTACTGGATCTAATTCGACTTTTATTTACATATACCTTTACATACATTTACATACTTGTAAACAATGATACATAATGTGACGCGTTTCATCTTATCAAGACTATTTCATAAAGAATTTGTTAACATCTTGATAAGACGACACGCGTCACATTTTATGTTATTGTATATATTTAAATAAAAGTGGAATTCGATCCCAAAAAAATCTTTTATTTGTGATATAATAATTAAAAAATTAAAAATGGAATTCTAACAACTAACTGCAGTTACAATAAAGAGTAAATGGTCACAATAAATGCATCACTCACTCCTTTCAACAACGTCATATAAAAATTACTCGATTTTTTAGGAGATCGTTTTTAAAGCTTGAGAATAAAATGAAATGTATTAAAAATAAATATCAAGCCACTTATTGAACTTTTTACTGTGTAACAGTTTTTTTTGGTTAAACCTGAAAGTTTTTTCTCCATTAGAAAAATATTTAGTGTATTAAAAAAAAAATTAAACAATACCTTTCCTTCAAAATGCAAAAACAACACTTTCTGCCCTGTAGCGGGTAAATATTAAGTTAAAAATATACCGCTTTTGCTGGTATATAGTTCATTTTCAGGGCATTTCGAGAATATGCACAACTAAATTGACGATTATTGATATATGACGTTGAAATGAGTGAGCGACATGTTTCATATCAAGTTGAGGCACAAAAAAGTAATTTTAAAAGTTAAATAATTTCCCATTTAGACGTTTACAGCCCTTACGATCAGGACGAATGTTTGTTTTTCAATAATCTCGTTAGTCGTGTTACACAAATGGGTTTGGGGACATTTGGCCAGGATTTGTTAGCCAAATTGAGCCTTTCCTTTGAGTCCTTCAGGAGGATGTGGGACCGCGGGGGGCAGGGCCAGGTGAGGAGAGGGGCTCTTCCGGCCCGAGGAGCTTTACGAAAATTTATTGGAAATTTCACCCTTGATTTAACCCTTTCTGCACACTGCTAAGGAGACGTCCGAGGGGATATTTGTTTCACCCCCGCACCGACAGGTATTCCTTAGTTTTAAAACCTTTTTGAATAAAATATGGTCTTTTTTTCCTACGAAACATTTAGAAAATCCAAGTATATACTTTTTCAAAACGTAGTTTTGTTATCTTTAAACAGTTGTTACGAAATATCTAGGAAATTCCAATTTTACACAAAAGCTCAAATATTAAACCAGTTTACTTTTTAAAAATAATACATAAGTCCCAAAAACCTAACCCATTAAAATGTTTCCTTCGCCCTTTGTCCACATGTTTTAAAATTATTGAAATCATATTTTCGATGGATGAGATTTTTTTAAATTTATTTTCTTTAATTTGTTTTTTTTTTCAAAATCCTTGTACAAGCAGCTGAGAAAATGGTATATCAATTATCATTTCAGTGTTAATTTTTTTTAAATAACTACAATGAAATAAATAAAATTTTCAAATCATAGATACCATTTTTTTTATTGATACGATTAAATTTAATTTGAAATTGTTCAATTTAAAAGTCTAAATACTAATGTCTTTTATTAATTGCATATTTTTATATCGTTGCCTATTGAGTTTGTTAAAAATTATGTTTTGATTGTATTTAAGTTAGATATTCAATTACTTATGAATTTATGAATTTATTTGAAGGCATTATATCGTGGTCATTATTACTGGCAAAAAGCGTTAACTCATAAATCCCTGTTTGAATAATCCCTTTTATTTAAAGCTTTTAGCCTGCATAAAATACCCGATATTTATCATAAAGTTGAATTTACTTTTAAAATCCCAAAAAAATGACATTTTAAACTACTAAGTATATTTTGTCACTTTATACAACGTTGAAAGCATTATAATATGCATCATTAAGTCAAAATTGCATATTTTCGAATTAACGTTTTTGCCAGCATATTACCAATCAAGAAAAATTTATAAATGAAGTTTGTATTTCAGCAAAGCATTCAATTACCAAACTAGAAATCTTGGTTTCAATTGGTTTCTTGCTAAGCTATACTGAAAAATCAAACAAAGACAAATGCAAAGAATAAGTTCCGAGACAGGAGCTTACAATTTAGATGTTGTGATTCCGCCACCTTCGTTGAGCGGAGTGCCTATTATCGGGTCCCCTTCTCCACCCCCTATGTGTCCACCGCCCCCCGAGTAAGGGTTCTAGACCCCACCCCTGAGGAGCACCCCACCCGGACTGGCGGTGTAGCTGGTACCGCTGCCACGCAGTGTCCCTTTAACGACATCGTGAATATTCACGAATCACGGTACAGCACTATTTGCATCCTGGAGCAAACGTTACCTTTGCGTATTTGACTTGTGCGAGGTGTCTCATAGCAGGGCTGTCCATTTTAAAGGTACAAAAAGAGTATAAAAATATCCGAGACTCAATCGCGAATACTATCTCGTCGATATACAAATATATCGTATAAGTATTTTTTTTCTTAATACAAACTAACTAACCATCATGCTTCTCCCCGCAGGGGTAGGCAGGGAAAATATACCGCCACACTAATCTGTTTTTGCTAATTCATATTTCATCACAATCACATTCGTGCATCTCTTCACACACATGCTGATTTTTCCGACTCCTGACGTGACTGCTTTCAATTATTTAAAAAACTTGATCATGCCAATTTTTTGGTGTTTTTTTGCTTCTATTACCAACTACATTCGACTCATAAATTCGTTTAACAGTTCTTTCATCACTCATCCATTTCACATGGCCGTTGATATTTTCGGCCACATTTTAATCGTTAAAAAATACGCAATCGCCTATAAGTAAGTCAGGTAATTAATTTCTTTTTGATTGCTAAGAATTTGAATATAAAAATGAACACTCGTATAAAACTACAAATTGAGTATATTACATAACTAGCTTCAGAAAAAATACAAACATGTTTATGAGAACATCTGTAGTTCTCAAAACGAGTCGCGTTTACGTTCATAAACTCAAAATGTATTTTAGTTTTACGTTCAAATTATCATGCAACTCCACAAAATTAAACCCATAAATATTAAAAAAAATACTGAGCAAAATGCTGTAGATATTTTATGCACCACTTGTATCTTGAAACTTTAGTTTTGTAAAAAGCAGCCTTTCTTTTGGAATTTTTTTTTCACATTTGAAACATCTAAAAAAACGAATATGAATATAATATAAATGGCCATTACATATGAATCTTGAAAATATACATAAAAAAGACTATTATACCATTAATAATATAAAACATTAAACCATGAGTGTGCGTCCCTCTCCAAGCACAAGAGCTCAGTCTCTTTTTTGGAGAGGCACAGCGAATCTAAAACTTAAAGTTTGCCATATGTTTAAATGTTTAGAAAATGTATTATGTTGTACTTAAAAATGTAACTTTATTAAATAAATAAATAAAAAAAAATCTTATTCTTCCTCATCCCTTGCAGTTTTGCGTAGTTTGATCCTTTTCACAACCCTTTACCCTTATTGCCTATTTTACACACTACTTCTCGCAACTCATTTGCGTACACCGACTTGGAATTGCTCTCTTTGTTAAACATTGTCCGTCTTCTTTACAGTTGGAAAGGGTTTCTTCATTCCTCGACACCCTCCAACACCCCTTTATTAACAAGCTTTGACGGAGATTCCCTCTTTGCATTTTTCTCTCACGGAGATGAAAAAAAAACTTTTTTTCTTCAATCAATGTACCAAAGGAAAGTAACAAATCCACCGGCATCTTTATATTCTGTCCACCTTTGTAGTGTAGTGGAAAGTGTATTTAATTGCCATTCAAGTGGTTACGAGTTTGATTCCTGGGAGGTATTTCCTTTTTTTCTCTATTAGATTTGTAATATAACAACACTCTAAACATCAATGTTTGTATCATTGCAAGCTGCATTTTTTCAATGCACTTTTGTAAATTCTATTTGAAGCAATCACTGATTTTTATTTGTGTTTTGATATCATTCTCTAATGTTTTAATTAACGAATAAAAAATGTTTTTAATTTTTCAAATTAAAACTCTGTCAGAAAAAATGCAGTATCTGTTTAAAATATACATATACAATATGATAGATGTTCGAATGGTAATATTAGGAAATAATGTAGTACGAATAATCATTATTGATAAAAAAAATCATTAAGATGATTCGGGCATGTGAATCGAATGAAGGAAGAAAGGACAGTAAACAAATTTACGAGCTTACGAGTATTTGGTCATTACTGGAAGAAAACCACGTAAAACTCCTCAGGAGAAATCGGACGGTTGACTGTTGATCGTCGTCAACAGGCCTTCCGTCCCAGTAGAAGAAGGTTCGGCATTTTGTGTCGTAGCTTGGTTTATGGTACCAATGTCCTTCACTATTTTTATAATGTATGATACCACCTATTGTGAGAGTTCCTTATGATCCAAATTATTCGAAATTCATCTCAATAGATTTTAAGAAAAAGTGGTGTTTGCCAAGGGAAATTTTAATAAATTTTTTAAGATATTACCGCTAAGTGAATGCCAAATCAATTAATGAAACAATAATTAAATAAGTTCTTAATAAAATAGACACTAAAACAAATTGATTATCCGTTGTTTGATTTGGTAAGGTAAGGTTAGATTTACAAAATTGATGAGAAATAATAAAACAAAATGATAACCCGTTGTTCGATTTCGTAAGGTGAGGTTAGATTAACAAGCTTGATAGGAAATAATAAAACAGAATGATTATCTGATGTTTAATTTGGTAAGGTAAGGTTAGGTTGACAAAAAAAATGAGAGATAGGAAAACAAAATGATTATTTGTTGTTAAATATGGTAAGGTAAGGTTAGGTTGACAAAAAGATAAGAGATAATGAAACTAAATGTTCATCCGTTTCATAATTAAAACATAACTTTGTTAAAATCATTAAAAATATTTATTCATCACATAATTATAATGTCTACCGGTTTCGAAGCTAACCGCTGCTTTTTCAAGACTGATTAACACTAGAAAAATTAATTCTCAAAAAAGATACGGTTTGCTTTGAAACCGGTACACATTATATTGTACATATGATTATTCGTTGTTCAATATGGTTTGAATGTCTTACATACGAGTATTTATATTGTGTTGTAAATATAAAGTGTATTCTATTTTAAGAAGCTTCGTCTTACGCCGTGCGTTTTTCCACCCCAGTTTTTCCTCCCTTACCCACTCATTGCCTCACTAAATACGAGAACTGGTTGCGTATTTACCCTCGCGATGTTTACCGCCACCCTTTACAAAGTGGAAATGTTTTCTCGATGGAAGGAAAACACGACCAGGGCTCCTGTGAACTCCTGTAAAGGAGAGGATGATTTGACGCCAAGATTAAAGCAGATAAGACCAGTCAGTGTGCGTATCTCTAATCGTTTGAAGCCAAAGCGAAGTATTGATGGATGTCCTTTGATAAATTAAGTCTTGAAATATTTTAAATATTATATAGAAAATCTCAACATATGTAGATAAATAAGAATGTGGAAGTCTTGGTATTTACAGGGCTTACGACCTATCCTATGACAATTAAATAATATAAAATATATAATATAATATATATATAATACATAAAATGTATAATAAATATAATATATGAATTTAACTTCCGAAATATGAAGTCTTTAATAAAACTCAAGTGGTATAAGACAAGTGTTTTCTTTAATCATTGATAAACTAATCATATTATTTTAATTTTTTCGTTGACATCTCATCAAAGATGAAGAAGAATGTGGAAGTCTGGGCATTTACGGGGCTGACGATCATCATAGGCTAGTTTAAGTTATCACTTTACACAGTTTAACATTCACCAATTCTACTCATTATTGACAACCACACTTTTCAAATTCTTGGAAGCTCTATGAACTAATTTAGAAACCTTGTTCTTGAACACTAGAACTTCACTAGGGACATCTATTGAATTTGCGTAGTGTGGTTGTCAATAACGGGTAGAATTGATGAATGTTACACGTGTGTAAAGTGATTTACAACATTTTGAGTGTGTCCAAATACTTGTTCACAAAATCTGTATTATCTCCAATTACAGGAGTTATTTTCATATATTTTTTTATCTCACCAATAGATGTCTCTAGTGAAGTTCTAGTGATTTAAGAACAAGGTTTCTAAATTGGTTCTTCTAAATATAGAACTTCCAAGAATTTGAGTAGCGTGGTTGTCAATAATGTGTAGAATTGGTGAATGCTACACGTGTGTAAAGTGATCACTTAAACCAGCGTATGACGGTCGTCAGCCCCGTAAATGCCCAGATTTCCATATTCTTCTTCACCTTTGATTAGATGTCGAAAAATAATATAAATAGTAAAAAATAAACAACTTTACATATTGGATAATTTATCATAATCAATATCGGGACATAATTCATTTAACAAATGATTTTGATTTCTTTCTGTGCATAATTCTTGTACTTCTTTCTTTCTTTCAATTAAAGAGGTCACGAAGCGGTGTATCTTATTACCTTGTTAGGGTCATTACGTATTCACGACCACCTCCAATCCACCCTTTTCACCACTATCCACCCCTTGCGAGAGTCGGGGTGTAATGTCATTAAGGTAACGAGATCGCTCCTCCGCTAGAGATGCTCCATGTACTAAGAACTAACTAAACTTTCGTCCTGTGGTCCACCTCCCGTTCTTCTAATACGGGAACTTGCTCCTATTTATATCATCCCCTAAACCCAAGAGCGAACCTCCCTAATCGTGTAACGGGAAATCAAAGAGAAAGGCTTTAGTGCACTTGATTTTAGAAATAATCTTCTAGTACCTACAATCCCATACAATTATGTTATTATTCATTTAAATTTCAATGTTACATATATGTGTCTCTACTTGATATGAAGTTTTTAAGTTTTATGGTGACGTTTTTTGGTGAAACTGCATTTAATATAATAAAATGACCATGTATGAATGTAGTTGGAAAAAGAAGCAGAGGACAACCGAGGAAAACTTGGCACAATCAGGTATGTCAAATACTTGAAAGCGGCCGGGTCAGGAGTCGTAATAATCGTCGGGTATGTATGAGGAGATGCATGAATGTAGAAGAGGCAAAGAATGTTTGCAAAGACCGAGTGGTTTGGCGTTCGATTCTCTCTGCCTACCCCTGCGGGTAAGCGGCGTGATGGTTAGTTAGTTTAGTTTTTTTAAATGACAAATACATAACTTTATTTTATATGACCAGTGATCGGGTTTCGTCGTTACCGACATCAGTCGGATCAAACATCTATCGTTATTTTTTATACGAAAGAAGATGAAAGTCCCAGGGCTAACGACCTGCCAAGGCTGGTCAAGTGATCAATTTACACAAGTGCAACATTCACTATTCTACCCATGATTGAACACTTCACAGTTAAAATTTTTGACTTTCCTACATGTATCATTAATACCATAACAATATAAGTATGAGTTCAAAATAGCCATCTTTGTAGGATTGAGATTGGATTGATTGAGAAAACGCAGATTTGTGAACATGTATTTTGACACTCTCAAAATTTTGTGAGCTTTTACCCCGTCTTAATTTTTTTATCTGAGGAAGTACAATTCACATTTTTTCCACAGTTTCGCATAAAACTTTGGTTGTGATATTAAATACATCCAAACACGTGTCACGATATTGTACAATAAAAAGTAATTATAACCAATTTAACTTAAAATATTAAATGTTAATTTAATACAAGCGCTCATAAAAATTACAACATTTTGAGTGTGTCCAAATACTTGTTCACAAAATCTGGATTATCTCCAATTACAGGAGTTATTTTCATTATATTTTTTAACATCTCATCAAAGATGAAGAAGAATATGGAAGTCTGGGCATTTACGGGGTTGACGACCGTCATAGGTTGGTTTAAGTGATCATTTTACAGACGTGTAACATTCACCAATTCTACCCATTATTGACAACCACACTACTCAAATAATTCAAGAACAATGTTTCAAAATTGGTTCATATATATAGAACTTCCAAGAATTTGAGTAGTGTGGTTGTCAATAATGGGTATAATTGGTGAATGTTACACGTCTGTAAAGTGATCACTTAAACCAGCCTATGATGGTCGTCAGCCCCGTAAATGCCCAGACTTCCATATTCTTCTTCATCTTTGATGAGATGTTAAAACTCATAAAAATTATTATTTCAAAGGAAATTATTTTATATTTTTTGTTAAAATGATATCTTTCAGTTAATTATCTTTTGAAAATTCAGGAGTTTATAATTACCCATATTAATTTAAACTTTCACGTTGGAAAACTAAGGAAACTGCATGAAAGACTTCATTAATCTTGAGAACACTTCTTCAGACGCTAGAACTGCAAAAAATAAAACTACAAAAAAAGAAAGGCTATATTATAATGGTCATAAATATGTCGCGAACAGAGCGCGAGATATTAAAAAAATATTCATATTTCTTGCCTCAGTTTATTAAATGATAAAATTATTTTATAACCATGAAAATAAAAGGGAAGAATATTCTAGATAGAACTCGGTTAGAAACAGTTTTCGCCTAAATATAAATTTTATTTCATGCTTATTGTAAACCTACCCCAAAAAAGATTGAAGAATGTGAGGTATAATTATGTCAACCTTTTCGTCTTATTAAATACATCAAATTCATATACGACTCTAAAAAATACGATTTAATGCTTGAAACGCAATTTCATTTATCACATTAATTCATATTAAATATTTAGAATGTTAAAAGACGAGATATGGACTGAATTTGTTTCAGTAAATAAATGATATTCTTCTTCTAACCCTTATGCGCACCCAATGGTGCATAGGGCACTGCATCGTTTTGACGCAGTATTGTCTTGATTGTTACTTACGTGAAGGCACGGTGATCACTTCTGCGCTTCAGGGACCAGTCCAGGGTAATATTAATATATATTGAATGTAAAATCACAAATATCCATTTTCAGTAGCTAAACACGCTAACCACTACCTTACAGAGGCGGAGTAAAACAAATGAAGCAATAACTTAATATAAATAAATATCTTCATTTTACTGGCATAGTAGCTACTAAATAGAAAACACGTATTTTCATTTGAAATTTTACTTACACATAATCGAATAAATAATGCAACGCATTTTTTTTTAAATTGTACATCTTCTAAAAAAACTACCAGGGATATTGATGTACGAAGGTGGAATTTTAATAATTCAATTAATTGTTTCGGTAGTTAATTTGTGGTAATATTTATCTCTATTTGTCCACCTCCGTAGTGTAATGGTCAGCACGCTCGGCTACCGTTCTGGAGGTCCCTGGTTCGATTCCCAAGGGGGGTATAATAAATATAAGTGATTTTTTCACTGTCATATTTATTCAATATTACCCTGGACTGGTACCTTCCTGTGTTTCCTTCATGTGTAAACGATCAAGATAACACTGCGTTTATATGACGCAATACCCTATGCACCATTGGGGTGCGGATAAGGGTTTTATTTTATTTTTATTTTTCTCTATGTAATTTTAATTTGACTTGGTAAATACCACTTTTTCTTAAAATCCATTGTAACGCGTGTTCCGATGCATTTGGCAACATTATTAAACACCTCTTCGAAACCCTACCAACGGGTTATCAAAGGGTTGGTTGCAAAATGGAGCTAGGTTCTGCTAAGTTTCTTACCGTTATGAATATCCAACCAGATGGTACCTTTGTCCTAGCAAGCTGTTTAATTAGTTATATGGTGATTAGGCGATCTAATCTCTGTACCTACAAAGCATACAGATAAAGCATATTGATAAATTTATGTGTATCAGTATATAATATTTTTTTGACAATTTGAAGTCTGGGCATTTACGGGGCTGACGACCGTCATAGGCTGGTTTAAGTGATCACTTTACACACGTGTAACATTCACCAATTCTACAACCACACTACTCAAATTCTTGGAAGTTCTATATTATATATATATGAACCAATTTAGAAACCCTGTTCTTGAATCACTAGAACTTCACTAGAGACATCTATTGGTGAGATGTAAAGAAGCTTTTTACTAAGCAAAAACTCTTATATTAGTATGTGAGGTCCGAATCCTGGATTATAATCACACACATGAGAAACGCCATAAATACCATTTTTATTATTAAGCTTATAATTTGACCAGATAATAATTAGATATTTGGACACACTCAAAATGTTGTATGTATATAATAACATTCTTCTTAAACAGATATATAGTGCCAGATTTCTAATCTAAACGCGCTGTAATCCGAACGACTTCACGGGTCTAATGACAGCAAGCAGCTGATGCTTCTGAAAAATCCATATTCTGAAGCCATGAAAGCTTTCAACATAGCCATCAAATGGGTTGAAAAAGGCGCCCAGAACACAGTGGAATTGTTGGTTTTGAGACGAATGCGCGATTAAGACCCTGAACACTAGTTAGGTTTGTTGGTTCATAAGAAGATTTTTTCAAGTAGAAATAAAAATGAAATATTTGTGGCAATGATCTTTATGACGAGGAGCTCAACAAGCTGCCCTCCAGCGTAACGACCATCGCTCAGGAAGGCGTCCTGCCCAACACCTTGGCCATTCTCCAGCCCATGGGATCAAGAGAAAGGCGTTTTAATTTGTCGGCTCATCTTTTCCCCGCTCCAGACTCGACGGCCCGAGACCGATTGACGACGTTTTAATCCATTTATTTTTTCTATATCATTATCATCATCATCATTTTATTATAATTATTACTATCCATGTCTTTATAAGCGCCCTTGAGGTAGTATTTTACGAAAATGGCGCTGTACAAATGATTGAAATTATTATTATTATTGTTATTATCTAAACAGATGATTATTCGGTAAAATTGCTTATCTTTGATCAAGCGATCTTTAGTCCATTGGGAGAACCGAAAACGTATTTGATGGTCATGAAGCTGCAGTTCGTAGACTAAATGAACTTTGTAGACCTTTATACCAAAGTCTTTATGCTGAATACCTCCTAGAGAGTGCGAGAAATGTTCAGTTCCTGAGAACAAAGACGTGTTGATGTTGATGGATATTCAAGTATACTCTGGGCTACAGCAGCAATGTTGGCTGATCGCACTGAACTAGAAAAAGAACGGGTTTTTTTTTTAGATGGGAATTGCATTTATTATTTACCTTGCTTATTACGTACAAGGTTTATAGATCATTTAGTGGATTTTTGTTTCTTCTAGCTAATTAAATATGTTTTATTTGAATCTGTGTTGAGAACAGGAGGGATAATCTAGTGTGGGTCAAATAGGAACTTCTCAGCATTTGCTAATTGCTGGGAGGAAACCACGTAAAACTCCTAAAAAAAAAGAATGGGTTGTTTTGTCCAATAACGATTCACTTTCTCGGACTAGCTTCACAAATTGATCATCTTATTTGCCAATTGAGGGCATCTTATTTGCCAATTTTAATTCGTTAATTTCTACAGTTCGAGTAGAAGACTCACATTTAAAGTAAGTTTTCAATATTTCCAAATGTTTTCAAGCATAAAACGTCCCGTTTTGTAAATGCCAAACAAAATACTACTTCTTTCAATAGGTATACACTTATAATATGTATGTAAGAATAAAATCAACAATTTATGGAAACATATGAATTTAATATGAAACTGTGTGTTTAAGTTTCAAGATAAACTTTGTACAATAAAACAAGAAAATAAAAAAAGTGGTTAAAAACAAAATTTTTTAATTTTATAAAGTATTTAAAATGTGCCAAAGTATCTGCGAAAAACGTTCAAGAAAATAAAAATAAATGTTTATAATTATAAAGTATGAGTAAGAAAACATAAATATCAACGAATAATTCACTTAAAAACGCTTATAGTATCCAAGAACAAAATGTTCTGAAGTACTTAAGGCAAAATTTTATGAAAACAAGTGTTAAAAACATATGAAATTAATAAGAAACTGGGTGTTTAAGTTTAAAGATTAACGTTTATAAGTATGAAAGAACACTTATAAGTTGAGTGCTGCTTAAAAATTAACCATCTTTAGGGTGCATCATTCTCACGGCGTGTTCCAGAGATAAACGACGCTATTTCAAGAAATTGCGTTATATTATATTTTACCAGTGGAGCTTTTGATGGGACTTAAACTTGGAAGCTTTGCACCTGACATCGTATAACGGTAACACGGGAACCCAAAACTTGTCGGTTTTGGTTAGTATATAAATAAATAAATAAATAATTGTATAAAATATTTTATTATGTAATGTCCTACATCCCGAGCTACTTTATTTGTGTCTAACTAACTAAACATCAAGCCGTTTCCCCGCAGGGGTAGGCAGAGAAAATAGAACGCCATACCACTCTGTCTTTGCAAACATTCTTCGCCTCTTCCACGTTCATGCATCTCCTTTTGCATACCCGCCGATTGTTTCGACTCCTTGCCTGACCACTTTCAAGTATTTGGCATACCTGATCGTGCTAAGTTTTTATCGGTCTTCCTCTGCTCCTTTTTCCAATTACATTCGCCTTATAAATTTGTTTTACCGTTCTTTCCTCACTCATTCGTTCTACATGTCCAAACCATCTCAACCTACCTTCATTTATGTCAGTTATTGTTATCTTTTGTTTCGTTATTTAATGATTAATGGATAGTGTACCTAATAGAGTTGTACAGCTATATTGAACAAAAATCAAAGTCGTTTGACAAAAAGTATGAATTTTAGAGGCTTGCACACATAAAAGTTATAATTATAAATTACAAAAATTAAAAAAAAACCTATTTCATACACAAATTTCACTCCTTATAAATTTAATTGGACGTTTTACAAAACAATGTATTGTATTTTATGAAAAAAAGTTTAAATAACATTCATAAAATTTTTATGGAATCTGAGCCCACCATCCACCCGCAGCAGTTATAGAGTCCTGAGGGACTCTCTGTCAGCTGCACATAGAGGAAAATCTTCAAAATATTTCTGAAGAAATAAATATTGCTCTATTCAATTAATGAGGGGGGAGGAGGATGTACGGACAGAGGCCGACACTTCGTCCCCACCCCTCGGGATCCCCTCATTACCTCTTTTAATTTTAATAAAATAAAACAATAAGAACACAAAAAAAAAAAAAACAATGTTTCCAAGAATAAAAAAAAAACAGAATACAATTTAAGACGAACACAAACAATGACTTAAAGACTAAAGTAATAGAGAACTAGTAACTAATATTTAAAAACAAAAAACACCGTTATATACATTAAGAGAAGAAAAAAAAAACATTAATAAAGAAGAACTTCCTGGGTTAACAAAGGCAGAGGATCCAAATACCACCCCCGTAAGGGGAGGACAAAACACAAAAGAACGTGTGCGTTCCGCTCGGAAGGAAGCACAGTCCTGGCCGTATCAGCATCCCACAGGAACAGCAGCCTGTCCCACCAAATCAATCTCACCTAGGCGTCCGCGCATCAGAGGAGTTCCCAACGAGATACCCAAGTCCGGACAAACCGACGGAAGAGTGCAGAATTCGTACTGTTGGCCATCAGATCCACATTCCACGCTGGTCGCATGACCCCTGTCAGACCATTCAGCATCTCATCTCTGGCGTCATCCAATAGCACACAATGCCACAGGACGTGTTCGGCTGATTGATGTTCATCGCCGCAAGCACAGCCCGAAACAGAGGAAAGTCCAAGCTTATAAAGCTTGTCTCTAAACTCCCCGTGACCAGAGACCATTTGTGCAGTATGATGATCAAAAACCAAAAACTCGCTACACATCCTGTGTCTGATGGAAACATTCATATAAGTACAACATAACAATCAGTTCGAATACATGTTTTATTTAAAAACAAGGAAGTGAGTAAGTCATCAAATTGGTAAGCCTACGCGGCGCGCTGTCATAGTCTGTGCGCGCAATGTGTACTGATTTTTTCAGACAAGATTTTCAACCCAACTCTTTTTTGTAAAAGTGCAATTTGAAGTGAAAAACCTGTATAAACCTGTAAAAACCTATGTAAACTTAAGCATCAGGGTCATATTTTTAAACGTTGTTTAAAATATCTGACTTTTAATGGAGGGATATTTTTTTACTACCACCTGTATCATTAATAAAGTAATATAATAACACGTGTGTACGACGCACACTCAACACGAATTTGTGTAAACGTAAGTATTTGTTTATTGAAACGGTAAAACTTATTAAGAGATATTTTATTTTAGTGTGTGCTGCGACTTAAACGACATGGTAAAAAGTTTATTTCGCAATTAAACGATAATAACTCGTTTTATATTTTTGCACTAATCGTCATAATAATATAACACAAACATTACAAATCGCTCACTCCTTTCAAGAACGTCATAAATCAAAAATCGTCAATTTTCAGTTGTGAATGTTTTCGGAATGCCCAGAAAATATACTATATCCCCAGCAAAAGAGGCATATTTTTAACTTAATGTTTACCCACTACGGGGAAGAAAGTGTTGTTTTTGAATTTTTAAAAAAATGTATTATTTAATTATTTTTTTAAACGTACTAAATATTTTTCAAATGGAGAAAAAACCTTCAAATTTTACCTAAGAAGATCTGTTGTACAGTAAAAAGTTCAATAAGTGGCTTGGTATTTATTTTTAATACATTGTATTATATTTTTAAACTTTAAAAACGTTCTCCTGAAAAATCAAGTTTTTTTATTTATGACGTTCTTGAAAGGAGTGGGCGAAATGTCTTCGAAATTGGAATTGTGTGTATGTGTGTGTGTGTGTGTGGGTGTGTGTGTGTGTGTGGGTGTACATGAGTTCCAACATTTGAATAGTGTGGTTGTTAATCATGGGTAGAATGGTGAATGTCAGTCGTGGATAAAAATATCACTTAAACCAACCTATGATGGGTTGTAAGCCCTGTCGTACTCATACTTTCATATTCTTCTTCATCTTTGTTGGGATGTTAAAATGTTAAAGTTTATGTTTTTAATACTTTCTTTGCCATTCATCGTTCATTTTGTGTATATACTATACTACTTTTTAATATTTTATTTTAAAGATAAAAGTTTTTTTTTATTTACACAAATATTTCAATTTCATACTATTTCTATGAGCCTAAGCGGCTCATTATAAGAAATAGGTATCAAATTGTGGTAGAGTGGGTTCGAACCGACAAACTTTGATTTAAAAGTCCGCGACACTAACCACGGGACCATAACCCAAAACTAAAAGCCGTACCTTTTTAAGTGGTATTACACTAAATGAATTATGAATGATAAGTATTACATTACCATACCACAAAGTTAAGAAAACTTTTAAAAAAATGTATTTATATTTTTGGCTTAATTTTTCTTCATTTCTTTAAAATTACACAAATTAAAGAACAACTATGTTTGAAGAATCTTAGATGGATATTAATTTTATGGGGAAAAATCATTCGTTTTCCCCAAGTTTTGCTGAGCTCCACTTAGGTTAAACATTGATCGGGGTACTTGAAGCGATTTCGGATATCTCCAATCTCTATTTCATCAAAATTCACCGTTCAAAACCAATCACTAACGCGAAATAAGCGGAAAATCGAATAAACCATATTCGAGCGACTCAGCGTAACGACACTACTTGCAAAACTTGCCCTATATAATGTTAAATTAACCCAATCTTTGTTTTATATCATTTTATACTTTGTAATATGATAATGTTTGTGTTTGGGGACTTATCTTACGCCCGGAGGTTATGCATACGGCTTAACTTAAAATAATTCATTTAAATTTCTGACATAAAATTTAGGGATATGTCTCCTCGCTCGCATGTTATTTTATGAACCTACCTGCAAAGACTTCGACTTTTTCTGATCCTTCTTCTGAATCTAACCTTTATCTGCACCTAATGGTGCACAGGGAACTGCATCATATTTATGCCGTATTATCTTGATCGTTACTTACATGGAGGCAAAGGTTCAAGGGTCAAATATTTCATGGTCTTAAATTTAGTATATTCCATCCCTAAAGACGACAAGGTGTTTGTCGAACCAGTGACAATTTTTTAATTTTATTTTATAAAGGTTAATCTTTTGAATCACCTAACGTCCAAGTGTTCTGAAATCTAGCTACGGCTTATGCAACACTGCTTATCATGACCCCACTTGGGCTTCAACTTTATATGTTTTGTAGCCTTTACCTACTAGTAAGTGAATTTACTCTTTACGTTTAAAGCTTCTATAATTTCTTTTAATTTTTTAGTGAAAATTCTAGGCAAAATTAATCGTTTTCTCTTTATAGTTTAATCTCATTTACTGAAAATCGTTTGATTAAAAAAGGTTAATTCTTTCATGAATCGTGACACATCTTAATTTACATGTAACACATTTATGTAGGTTTCACCAATATCATTATAAAACAGATTTCATGATTACAGAGTTAGATGGTAGGTTAGACGTGTAATTATTATAATTTGATGGCATTTCAGTAACCGCAAACCCATAAAATTAATAATCGGTTAGATCTGTAACCGCTTAGTCGAAGTATTACTCTAAACCACCGCAAGTACACAATAATGCCTACATTAGGGTCTCTCTAATATTACTTTGCTGATGAACATTTGCGGTGTGGTAGTTTAATCACAATCTTAGGTAGTTACTAGCTGTTCTCTGACACGCATTGCTGAGGCTCGGTCTGATAAAATAGAAAATAATGAAAAGAAAAACCAGACATTTCTTGAATACAATTATAATTCACTCACTCCTTTCAAGAACGTCATAAATAAAAAAAACTTGATTTTTCAGGAGAACGTTTTTAAAGTTTCAAAATATAATACAATGTATTCAAAATAAATATCAAGCCTTTTATTGAACTTTTTACTGTACAACAGATCTTTTAGGTAAAACCTGAAGTTTTATTCTCCATTTGAAAAATATTCAGTATGTTTAAAAAAATAGTTTAACAATACCTTTTCTTCAAAATGCAAAAACAATACTTTCTGCCCTGTGGCGGGTAAATATTATGTTAAAAATATGCCTCTTTTGCTGGGATATAGTACTTTTTCTGGGCATTCCGAAAACATGCACAACTGAAAATTGTCGATTTTTGATTTATGACGTTCTTGAAAGGGGTGAGCGAATTGTCTTCAAAATAAATATTTGAGATTTTACACTTTTATAAATAAGATCATGATAACACTGCTTATATATGATGCTGTGCCCTATGCACCATCGGGTGAGAATGAAGGTTGAATGAAAATGTATTATGAAATGAATCGAGCTTTGTTATTTAAGAAGTTAGTTAAATAACAAATTTAGTTAAATAACAAAGCTAGATGCATTTCATGATATTTTTTGTTAAACTAGCTGTTTAAATAACAAAGTTAGTAAGTGAGTGAAATATCGAAGTGTGACGCATTTTATGATACATCTTGTTCAAACTAATTACTTTAATAACTAAATTAATTTCTTAGATAAATAACAAAGTTAGACGTATTTCAAGATACACTTTTTTTTTAAACTAGTTAGTTAAATTAGTTGATTAGTTAAATAACAAAGCTAGATGCATTTTATGATTTACTTTCTTCAAACTAAATAGTAAAATAACGTTAGTTAATTTCTAAAATAACAAAGTTAGATTCATTTCTTTATACATCTTCTTCAAACTAGTTACAGTTAGTTAAAAAACAAAGCTATACGCATTTCATGATACATCTTCTTGAAACAAGTTAATTATTTAACAAAGCTAGATGTATTTCATAATCCATCTTTATACCCTTACTTGCACATAATGGTGCATAGGGCACTGCATCATATAGAATAATTATGCTCTGCAGGAAGACACCTTCCAATAGCCTCGCTGAGGCTCGCTACCAGCAGGCCCCTCTTCCCGTGGGAGTACCTACAAAGAGCAGGTTAACGCTTTGTTATTTCTTAGCAAATAATAATTATATTACTACTGTAATTACACAATATATGTAATTCGTAGACGAAACATCTTTCATCCGTGTAACTTTCTGTATAATACGGATTTATGTATAAATATCGTAAACATATAGGCATTGATATAACTGCTAATAAAGGGGGAGAATTTATGCCGAATTAACAAAGTTCATTCTATTAACATTGTTTCGTAATAAATTAATTACCCCCTTCAGCATCCCTTCCTACGCAACCCTTAATTTATTCCCGCTGGATATAATATCATACACCCTGATTTCTGAGCATGGCTTATTTCGCTTAATTGTACGTAGTTGAGTATTCCTTTATTGATAGTACCTACAATATTGCTATAATTATAAAAAATATGTTTTATTGTCTAAATTTTATATGTTTACTTCAATAACGAAGTAATATTTCCTAATATTTTTCTCATTTTCTTACTTTAATATTAATTTGAAATCTATTCTTAGATTCCTTTCATTTGTTAAGTGAAAGATATGGAACTTTGACAAACAGTTATACCATGAGTTGAAATTTATGAAATAGAATAATTAGAAGTTTTCACAACTTGGACATAGATGAGATTGTCACAACAGATTATAATAAATAGTGGTATTTATTACAAAAGTTTGAAATGGATAGTTGAAAACAAGTAATCTGACTGCTGAGTCAATTAATAAAATTTCAATTACACATAATTATGATAATCATATAACATATTTATACTGTCCAAGTTGTCATTATGTTTCAATTTCCAAATAGTTATATGTTTCGCTAATAAATGTAAAAATTAAATATTTGTACAAGACCATTTTAGACTGTATAAATGTAAACATGACTAATTTCTAGTAAACTTCATATATTCCCAGTACAGTTTATATATTCATCCGTTGATGAGAGCATCTGTGATTCTCAAAACTAGTCCTGTTTACGTAATTTAATAAGGTAAAGTATAAAGTATAATAAAAATATGAAGTGTTTTATGTTTTGCCAAACCAACTAATAATAATTTTCGTATGTGAAATTTCCTTGGACCAACTTTAAGAAAATAAATTTGGATAAATTCCGTCGCTGTGCTTACCATAGTAAAATGATTGTTCACCAAAACATGGACCTTATTACGTAAATGTACACCCCCAGTACCGACTCAATATAGATTGGACGTGATTTGACTACGAAACAGCTCCTGAAAAGGTTATTTTTGTGGAAATATTCAGTCTTTACTTTATCTTGTCATGTGCAAGTAGAAGAAGCTATAAAAGCTATCACATTTTGCATCTATATGGGGAATGATGGAGATACCATGGTATTGCAGGTTGATGCCTTCTCTTCAATATCGAAGCACGATACTCTCATACATATATAATGAAAAAAACTGGGTATTAAAAATGTTTAACGTAAAAGTGATATTTTAATCAAAACCACTCATTTTAAGAATAATTTATATTCTTGTTTCAATATCTTTTTTTAATAATTACTAAAATAAAATTATGATGCGTAATTACAAATTATAATCATCTATCATTTTAGCGTTCGTATTATAAAAAAAATCTAGTCTCTCTGTCTACCCCTGCGGGAAAACGGATTGGTGGTTAGTTGGTTACTATATATTTATGTATTAAATGTAAAATTGCACGTTTAACCTCGGCTCGTAACGCATGTCTGTATTGAAAACTATAGGACATGTTGGTCTTCGGGTCGACCAAAAATCGCATGTGTTAGACATTTTGTGTAGTTTTGAGTGTGTTAATAATGCTATGGTGGTGAAGGGTAGTATTGTTTGCATGCTGTGTTAGTGACTGTTGGTATTGAAACCGGTAGACGTTAAAATCTCGGTGAGTGGTTATATACTAATTTTATTGCCATTTTTGTAAAAAAAATATATTAAATGTTAATTCAAACACTGATTTTTTGAGACTACTAAGTTGTATTTTACTTTTAAAAACACATACAAATTAATATTGCGACAATTGTTTCGCCTAGTTATGGCATTTTCGAACGAATGTTTCATTGTCAAACGAATGTCTCATGTGTTTTTTAACAATAAAATACAAATAAGTAGGCCCCAAAATCAGTGTTTGATTTAACATTTTATAAATTTATTAATTGTTGAGTCCAACACAGATTTTTGAGTCTACTAAGCTGTATTTTATTTTTAATTAATGTTTTACTTAGTGAATACCACTATTTCTTAAAATCTACTGTGACACGTGTATTTTATTGTTAAAAACACATAAAAATTAATATTGTCACAATTGTTTTGCCTAGTTATGGCAATTTCAAACTAATGTTTGAACTAGGGAGAAACAATTGTCATAATATTAATTTTAATGTGTTTTTTACAATTAAATACAACTTATATATATAAACCCCTTATCCGCACCCAAATGGTGCATAGGGCACTGTCATATAAACGCAGTGTTATCTTGATCGTTTATACGTGAAGGAAAGGTGAACAGCCTTCCGCTTCAGGTACCAGTCCATGGTAATTTTGAATAAATATTACAGTGAAAAAATCACTAATATTTGATTTAAATAGATGAAAATGGAGTTCTACAAATTAAACACTAAATCTATAAATAATAAATCTATAAAGTTTAATACAAATCATTAGGATACAGCTAATATGTGCGAGTCCCTTGCGAATCTCCCTTAAATGAATTGATGATATTGTGTTAAAAAACGTTTTCACAAATAATGATAGCCAAATACTGGAATAAAACGTACTGTTTTCATATGTGTATCTCAATTTTTCTGCAGAGAACAAGTATCCGTACAAGCTGTTCACATTTAGCAAAACAATGTACGAGTATGTAGCTCGTAAAGTCCAAATCTCTGCTAAAAGCCATCCGCCGAGCAGTAAGCTTCGGCCAGAGGCACTTGGGGGTAAGTTTAGGAGCGAGCAACCCCCGCAAGTGGAGTTCCATGGCAGCCGAACGTAATCCCCGTGACTTGGGATATTCAGGATTTACTCTATGGATTTGGAGACTAAGAATTGCAACAAGAAGCTAACTGATTTACTGTCCTCTTTGGGCAGTGCAACGTGGATTACCTACTTGTTAATTTACCGGCGTGCAAACTGTTCTTGGTGATTAATTACCGTTTTTGTTGACATGGCTTGGGCATTTTTTTAGATACGAGATGCATTAATTATTTACTTTGCTTATAATGTCCGCCTCCGTGGTGAATTGGTTAGCGTGTTAAGCTACCGTACTGGAGGTCCCGGGTTCGATTCCCAGAGGGGGTGAAAATAAATATTAGTGATTTTACACTGTAATATTTATGTAATATTACCCTGAACGGGTTCCTGAAGCGCAAGAGTGATCACCTTGCCTTCATGTAAGTAATGATCAAGATAATACTGTGTCAATTCGATGCAGTGCCCTATCCACCGTTGGGTACGGATAAGGGTTATAAGTAAATAAATATTATGTTTGAAAATCATTTTGTTTTTAGTTTCGTACTGACGTTTCTTGGTATAGAATAAAATAACAACTTTGTAGTTTTTTTTTCCACATGAATTTGATTTGATCAGCAACCGGAATTCGTCGTAATCGACATCATCGGACTAGTGTGAGGCCAGACAAAATCCGATGTTATATACACAACAAGGCACGGGTTAAAAACCATGATTTTTATGTATTTTTCTCTGACAACATGAATTTTAATTGAATTAGTTGAATAAATTGATTTTGTCACAAAAATAATAAATACCATCATGATTTTTTCAGGTTTAAAATTTTGCTAATAATTTGTCCAGTTATTTTTATTAACAACATTTGAGCGTGACCAAATACTTGTCAAAATATAAAAATAACTCCTAGGTGAAGAAGATCCTAGGTCAACAAGTATTTGGATACTCTGAAAATGTTGTCAATAAATAATGATGTTTAATATGATGTAGCTGTCGGTACATATATGTACTTGTACATTAGTGCCAACCTTAGTACGGTACAAGAGTGGTGACACGCTGAGTGCCCGGCTTAGGAAGTTAGACGAACCTTTGTTCGGAACACAATCATCAGGGCAGGACAGAGTCAGGATTACGGAGGCTTAGGGTCGGAGGAAACTGATATATTTCCCAGCACTGGGTAGATGGAAAGTGATACATTTCCTTGTTTGCGGGGAAGGTCTGCCATATTTCACGAAATGAACTATTATTATTCTAAGGACCGAGATAGCGGCACGGTTTCAATTATTTAAATTGGATAACAAAACCTTTCTCTATAGATATATGTCAGCAAGTGAATTGTACTGATATTTTATTTATTCACACTTAGGGGCACATTGGGAACTGCTAAAGGGTTTAGATTTTTAGAATGTATGTACACAAACATATTTATACGGATATGTGTGTGTATATATATATATATATATATATATATATATATATATATATATATATATATATATATATATATATATATATATATATATATATATATATATATATATATATATATATATATAAATATATATATATATATATATATGTATATATATATATATATACATATATATACATATACATATATATATATATATATATATATATATATATATATATATATATATATATATATATATATATATATATATATATATATATATATATATAATATATGCAAAAGGCTAATCAGAGAATATTCCCATGCCGAAGGTACATTTTACAACATTAATTCATTAATTCATAAAATTATAATGAATGAAGGTTTTTAATGCATTCAAATACGACATGGCCGAACGATATGATTTATCTTAAATCTACCCACTTCTGTTGCCCATTCATGAATAAATTCTATCATAATTAAAGAAAACACTTGTTTTTTACCACTTGAGTTTAATAATAGACTACATGTTTCAGAAGTTAAACTTCCATCGTTCAGGTCTGTATAATAACTAAAATATACAATATAAAATTGTTCTATAAATAAGGAGAGGGGAAAGTAAGGGGAAGGGGTTAGTCAAGGGGCGGAGTTTCTAATCACTCATTTCACTCTCAAAATCACAAAATAGATACTAATCACTCATTTCACTCTCATAAATAAAAATTATTACACCTTGTTCCATATAGAGGCCAAATTATGAATTATCTTGAAAATTTAGAAATCCAAAAAAACCTAAATTCTAATAACAATTTATTAAATAATATATTGTTTCAAAATTCTTCACCTTTGCTTTCCATTTTTCCTTTGTTTTCAAACTCCGCCCCTTGACTAACCCCTTCCCCTTACTTTCCCCTCTCCTTATTTATAGAACAATTTTATATTTTATATTTTAGTTACTATACAGACCTGAATGATGGAAGTTTAACTTCTGAAACATGTAGTCTATAATAAAACTCAAGTGGTAAAAACAAGTGTTTTCTTTAATCATTGTAACATGTCTTACCACAAAGTTAATGCCGAAACAATAAATAAAATATAGATTCTATCATTTTTAATACATATATTTTTAAAATGTATGTGTGGATAATGGAAGTACGAGTATGTAGGTTGTACAACATTATCCACGTTTAGATTAACTCCTGTAAAAATGGTGTGCAACGTTTTGTTACCAGATCATTCATACGTATCTAATTCATTCCACAAGCATCGACCGTGAAGCGTAGAGTTTCACATTAAAAATCTCTGGTTTTCAGTACCCACTAAGTTCAATTACGCCTAGAATTTTCATGCCAACCTGAAATATTCTTAAAGCTTCCGTGCGCAATGAATCGTTTGAGGCAAAGAGGTTTCTGGCAGCGAATGGCTGGACCTAACTGTTCGTAAATAATAACTAGTATGACCTTTTAACGGAATTCTGAAACACCTTTTTTCTCTTATCTCCAGGTGCTTAAGGGAGGGATGATTCTTTTAAAACGTCAACATAAATCATCCCCCTTTCAGCTCGCTAACTTTTAATCCTGCTGAAGAAATATACTTGAGTTTTTTTTAAGAAAACTAGTTTAAAAAAAAAATTCTACTACTATCATCACGCCGTTTCTCTGTGGGGGTCCTGACATACATTCCTACGTCCATACATCTAGTCATACATGCCTTCCGATTACGCAGACTTTTGACATCAGATTTTAGGTTCTGATTGATCTGGCCGTGCCAAGTCTTTTTTGGTCATCGTTATTAGGTTTTCTCGTTCATATTTGCTTAATATACTTTCTTAATTATTCTCTTGTTAAAAAAGTGAAACCAAAATTTTATCGTTAAGAGACTTTGTGGTAATATGTTTCCATTTTTTATTTAAGTTTCACTTGGTAAAACCATTTTTACATAAAATCTATTGTGACACGTGTTTCGACACATCCTGCATCATTTTCTAACATCGTAATACGTTTGTGAAATACTGTGAGAAGCTCATCTTATTTTTTACTCTCTCTCTCTCTGAACGCACGGTGGTGAACGCATTTGATTTCCATGCTGGAGGTCCCAGTTTGAATACCCAGAAGGTCAAATTTAAGTGCTCGCATCCTTAAAACCACTGGGACTTTTCTTCTTTCTGTATTACGTTGAGCCTCTTCCATGGCCATGTTAACGATAACGTTAAATTTTAAATTTAATAAAAACGTAAGAGAAGTTTTAACTCATTTATTTTTTTATAATGTTAATAATATTAGTAAATAACCACTTACCGAGATTTTTATGTCTACCGGTTTCTAGACGTACCCGTTTTTTTGTCAGGATAATCACTACCACAGCATGCAAACAAGTATATCGTGATTGTCCTGACGAAGAGACGGGTACGTCTCGAAACCAGTAGACATAAATATTTCGGTGATATGCTAATATTACTATTATTAATAGTAGTTATTTACTAATATTACTTTCATTTTTGTTAAAAAATAAATTAGTAAAAATCACTAACCACAAAGTTTTAATTTAAATAATATTAAAAATAAACATAAGAGAAGGTTTAAAGGTAAAACAAAAAGTATAATACGTATCAAAAAGTAAATTAAACTTAATAAATTTGAAGAATATGATTAACGATAAGCTCTTTTTTCCTTTTTTTAATTTAAGTTTTATAGGTGAACACCACTATTTCTTAAAATCTATTATGACACACATGTGCCGATGCATTCCGCATCGTTTTTAATCACCTCATCCTTTTTTTCACATACATGATTCTAATGTTTAATTATTACTATCTAAAACATTTTGAGTGTCACAATACTTGTTCACAAATCTGGGATATCACCACTTTAGGAGTTATTTTCACATTTCGTCATCTTAACATAGATGAAGAAGAATATAGTGTGAACCACCGTATGAGATGTCATATTTCTTGTAAATACCCAGACATTAATATTCTTCATCCTTATTGAAATGTCATTTTTGAAAAAATAAATATATTATAATAGTAAAATTCTTGCGTTTTTACTATAAACCCGTTTTGTACAGTGTCCACCCATAATTCTACAACACTTCTCCCCTTCCGGCATCTCCCAACCCCCCCCTCCTGCCCTAAATCTGCTTATCTTCCGGTCTCTGCACGTGTAATTAAAAGTAAACAAATTTCTTAGGACCGCACAAAGAAAACACCGCCCTAATCTCATCTCACAGTGGTGTCACAACTCGCATTTCCTTAATAAGATGTTACTGGAAAATTAGGGTGGGGATTACGAGGACAGTTAAAAAACCATAAATGATTTTTGGTAAGTGTGGAATCAAAAAAACTATAAGCACTCCACATAGAGAAAGAAGAATATGGAAGTCTAGGTATTTACAGGGCTTACGACTTGTCATAGGTTGGTTTAAGTCATCACTTTATTCACGTGTAATATTTATAATTCCCCCAATGATTACAACCACACTTCTGAAATTTTAGGAGTTGTCCTTGTCCATCAATTGACACTTCTTTTCACATGCGCGTTTTCGTCATCACTATGGTTAGATTGGGCAAGTTCGGTGGGTTTTCAAAACTAGCCATGTTTACATAATAAACTCAAAAAGTTATATATCGCAAATGTTTTATTTTTAAATGTCAATGAAAAGTTTAACATATTATAACAGTTAATAATACCCAATGCTAACTGTTTGTATTTTAATCGTGGATGAAATCATCAGAAGTTCCGAAACTAGTTATGTTTACATAATAAATTCAAAAAGTGGTATTATGCAAGTTTTTGTTTTCATATTTAAAATAAAAGTTAAGCAGGTACGGTATAACAGTTATTAGTACCTAATACAAACTGTTTGTATTTCACTCGTTGATGAGAATATTTGCAGTTCTCAAAACTAGTCATGTTTACATAATAAACTCAAAAAGTGGTCTTATGCAAGTCTTTTATTTGTATATGTCAATGAAAAGTTAAGCATATTATAACAGTCAATAATACCTAGTGCAAACTGTTCGTATTTTAACTGTTGATAAAATCATCAAAAGTTCTCTAAACTAGTCATGTTTACACAAAAAAAACTCAAAAAGTGGTCTTATAAAATCGTTTTAATTTTTTATTAATCAATGAAAAGTTTAGCATATTTTAACATTTAATGATACCTAATGCAAAATTTTTGTATTAAAACCTTGATGAAATCATCGAAATTTCTTGAAACTAGTCGTATTTACAGAATAAACTCGACGCAATCCGTTTGTTTTTATATTGAAATGAAAAATTAATTACGTTGTAACATATTTTATACTTTTTTTTGCTATATTATTTGTACCCTGTTTATATATGCAAGGTAAATTTACAAAAGAGAGATTGTTTAATATTTTCTACAGTATTACATTTTCACAGACATATTGTACAGAAAAATTAAAAAAAAGTAAAGCAGTTAAGTTCAGCCGCTCTACTCTACCATACTTTTGCTGTATATTTACAAGGTAAAATAAACGTTGCAGTTATTAAAACCTAGTTTTGAGTTTATTTAGTATGACACAACAGTTATTAGTACCTCGTTATTAGTTATAACGAATATATATAAGTACGGGCCTCTATGAAGATTATCAGCAAAGAGTTAGTATCCCACATTGTCTCCAATTATCAGTAAGTTTACGCATTCCCACGCTCGTATACTATAATCTGTACAGAGTATAGAGTGAACTGTGTACATGGCAGTATAGCGACAGGATCGGCACCCCACTGAGCCAGTAATTTGGTTGATGTCTGTGACGTGTGTTCCTATTATATTCCAACTATAGTCTGTTCAGTTGAAAACCGTTACCCTTAAAACAAATTCAGGGGTGACCACAAATAGTACTTTAAAAGTATGCAAATGACAAACATATCGTAGTCAAACAGGAGAAAGTGTCCAAGTGCATTGTTTTACAAAAACGTGATCATTGACTATTTGATATGTTACTAGCTTAATATTGTCCTGAAAAAATTCCAAAGGATTTTAAACTTGGAAGTATAATATATTGACTTGGTAAAAATGACTAACTGCATTGATGTTTATTTTGTTGCCAAGCAAAAGTGACTTAAATGGCCCTCCTGAACATTTTACGTTTTGGCAGTTGGTCACTTTCTCCTGTACGACTACGATATAGAGATAAGCATTATCCATATTTTTTTATTGAAATGGTTTGAACACATTAATGAAATAAGTGATAGAACCCAAATTATGTTAGTAATAAAGAGGAAGGCGAGGAAAACCGAGGAAAACTTGACATGAGAAGTATTTCAATTACTTGAAAGTAGCCAAGTCAGTTGTCGAAATAATAATGTTAAAAAAACTTTAATACATTTAATTAAACACTTTTATTAAATTATTTAATTGAGTTTATTTATCTAAATACGACAAATTTCGAGAACTGCAGATATTCTCATTAATAAATATATGGAAAAATAAACTTTATTTTTACAAAACGGGACCTACCATTTAAATATTTGGCATTACATTTATAGATTTGAATAACATTATGATTTTGATATATAAATATAACACTCTCTTTTCTATACCATAAGTTAACAATGCTTTAAAATAAAAAAATTTTAAATATAACACTTTTTAGACTTTTTTGAGTATATTAATGTAAACGTGACTAGTTTTAAAAATTACAAATGTTCTTATCAATAGGTAAAAATACCAAATGATTTTATTTTCACCTTTCGATGAGGACACGTGTAGTTCTCAAAACTTGTTAATAATTTTCATTAATATACTGAAACAGTGAGTTTTTTTTTTTATTTCAATAATCGCGTTACTCGACAAAGTTAATACCACTTAAAAAATTAAATAAAAGTTAATTTTAAGTTTACTTAAGTTATGTAGTTAAAAATACAGAAATGCTTGATTGATACACTTTAAATAATGAATTCTAGCAGTGTATTGTCGCACACATATGTGATTATTTATTTTGTAATCTTTTCAAAGTGAAAATAAATGTAATGCCTGTTTTACACAATATCACTTATTTTATTATCAAGTTTTGTTTTTGCAAAACGTACAGACTATAGTGACGTCGATTTGGCAAACATAATAATTACACTACAAATTGTTGTGTACGACATCATATATTATTATCATCTAATACTGTAATATCTTACCCCGATTTCCATATTATATAATTACTTAATGCTATCGGCGCTTCACGTTTGCGATCCGTGCGTTCCGTGCGTTATTAACATGTGAAATTCGCCCATGGGCGGAAATTACCATACCTTTCATACATGTCGGGATTCAGAATACAAGTGAATCATGTCCACGAAAGCTAATAAGAGACTAGGGCATTAATTCTGGAGTTTGCCTGTTTTGTGTAGTTATGAGTACTTTTCGTCATGTTGTATCTTCATTTGGGTTACCAGTAAGGTTAATTTTAAGGTTATTTTTATTTTTCTATACACCTACATATAAAAAAGCATTTATAAAAAAATTGGACACCCAACAAAACACCTTATTTGTCTTATCGGTGGAGTTCTTTTTTCCTTCACTTCATGTGAAAAAAATGGTAAAAATAAAAGCCGCATAAAAAATGAAATCTTGTTTTTAGGTGTTTCCTAGTGTATTAAAATAATTCAGGTTCCGAATCTTGCAAACATCTAAATAAAAGGGTCTCTGGTAAAATCATTAAAAGTAAATAATTATTTTAATGATGTAAAGTGTCATGAGATTGATCACATATCTATGATTTCAAAGTACTGTCGTAAATCATGGATAAAATGATGAATATTTCACGTGTATAAAGTGTATAAAGTCAATTTACCAGCTTATGACAGTTCGTAAGCCCTGTAAATAGTTAAATTATTTTGTTTCTGTCTGATTTAACATAATATACGTACAAAAAAAGCAAAACTAATTTTTTATTATTACAATATTGCTTATTGATCATTTAACCATTTTGTTTTTGTTTGCCCTCTTACTCTCTCTCTTCTCCGGCAACAAATTAAAAATAATCGCAACTTTATATTGAATATAATTAAGAAATACGTAACAATTGTAATTCAGATAAAACGTTGATTAATAATATGTTGTTTCAGAATACGTCACCATTATTATCTGTTTCCTTTTACAAAAAATCTTGTTCCTTAACACCCCCCCTTCCCTTTATTTATTAATTAATATATATATATATATATATATATATATATATATATATATATATATTTATTTATATACATATATATATATATATATATATATATATATATATATATATAAATATATATATATATATATATATATATATATATATATATATATATATATATATATATATATATATATATATATATATATATACATATATATATATATATATATATATATATATATATGTATATATATATATAAATATATATATATATATATATATATATATATATATATATACATATTTATATATATATATATATATATGTATATATATATATATATATATATATATATATATATATATATATATATATATATATATATATATATATATATATATATATATATATATATATATATATATATATATATACCCCTAAATATATTTTTGCTCGTTAGTTTAAATTTCTACCAGAAGATGAGAACATCTGTAAGTTTTCGAAACTAGTCGTATATATAAATAAAACTCATTAAGTGGTATTTTCAAGTGTTTAAATTTAAAAAAAATAACTTTTTGTTGAAGTGTTCTACTTCCATATTTATTGTTGACTCTTGAAACCACCAATTCTTTGTTGTGGGTGAAGCGGGTATCACAAAATAGTTCCAAAATTTGAGTAGTGCAGTTATTAATCATGGTAGAATGGTGAATGTTACACTGTTACAGTGATCACGTTAACCAACCACAAGTCGTAAGCCCTGTAAATACTCAGTCATCCATATTCTTCTTTATCTATGTGGAGATGTCATTATGTAAAAATAAAAAAATAAAATCCAAATGGGAGAAACCTTGATTTGTGAACAAGGAATTGGACATACCCAAGTTGTTGTGAATTTTACACACAGTTTTTAATTTAAGTGTTTAAGCTCTTTTTGAGAGATTAAAATTATTAAAGAATTTCCACAACAAAAGGCCTTTCAGAAAATTCAGACATTGGCCATTTTTCTTTTATGCACACATCCTCACTGCCATAATACCCCACTTTCTACACTTCTAGGAATGTAACGATGGGACGATATTGCCGAATGTGCTATACGATCGCTATTTTCTCAATAAACGGTTCAGTTTCCTACTGTTTATTTCGGGTATACCTTTGGGATTGTACAAATTATGCTGAGGATGCTCCCAAGTAGATTCATAATTATTAATGACAATATCCGAATTTCATCCCTTAAAATCGCCTTTGTTACAACATTCGGGTCGATAATCCGAATGTTATTTTAAAACAAATATCTTTTATACATTTTTGTTATTATTTCATGATAATAAACTTCATATTACATCATTATTCGCGCCAAATTGTGCATAGGGCACTTTTTATCATGATACTTATTTAGAGATTTATGAGGCAAATATTATTGGAAGATGACCGAGGTAAGCTTGGTATGATCAAGTTCTTCAAATATGTACTTGAAAGTGATTAGCACAGAAGTTGGAATACTCGGCAGGTATGTATGAGGTTTGCAAAGACAGAGTGGCGTGGCATACCATCCTCTCTGCTTACCCCTGCAATGAAGCGGCGCGATGGTTAATTAGATATTCTCAATAACATAAGGCAATGAAACTGGCAGTACTATATATATAAATTAAATATCAGTGTATCAATTACTGATATTTATTTTCTACTTACTAACTAACCAAGTTACATACATATCTTACATACATCCAAATAAAAGGCTCTCTGGTAAGTAAAAGCTTTTTCAATGCAACATAGATGGCTTTTGTAAACTTACATTAACCGTGACATGAGATAAATGATATATCTAGAAGCTCCAAAAATTTGAGTTGTGTGGTTGACAATCATGGTTGGAATGGTGAATGTTGCTCGTGTATAAAGTGATCACTTGACCAGCCTATGATAATTCGTAAGCCTAGAAAACACTCCATATTCTTCTTTGTCAATGTTTTTTTGGATTAAAAAGACAAACATTTGTATTTTTATTATTTAAAAAAATACTTCAGATTCATACTATTTCTATGAGCCTTAGCGGTTTTTTATTAGAAATAGGTATCAAATTGTAGTAAAGTGGATTCAAACCGAGAAACTTTGGACCAAAACTATTTGGACACACTCAAAATGTTATGAACCATAGCAACTCATGTCAGGGTACAGTTATTATAGGTTTATATAAATTGACACTTTATTCAGTATTTTTGAACGATTCAAGTTCTGTGGCAATGCTTTTAAACCACAGAAACATCTGGCATTGTAGTCGGATTCGATTTAATTCTCGATTAAACGTAACACCGGAAATAGCTATAAAGAGTTATCCCCTATCGAGTCTACCACTCCCAGGAGTACAGCTAGTTTAGGGGTGAAATCTCTTTTAAAACGCGGCCGAGTCGGCGCCAAAGTTAAAGGTACGTTTGGCCACACCGCAGAAAGGAATAAAGCTCTTGGATTTGCCGGGAATCGACGGTATTTTTACGGCTTGCCGTTTAAAATATGTGGCAGTATGTATGCAAGATGTATCCTAGCTCGGCGCAGTATTGTATTAAGATAGGTTGGATAAATCTCCACGGCGACCGCTGTGCCGGGTTTTAGTACAACTCCGTAAAACGAACGCAACACACCTCCTCAATGTTCTGCAAACCTGGTATTATGGTGTTTCAATAGTATGATATCAAAGACGAATGAAATCGTATATTTTTTGACACATTATTACCGATGCATGGGGTACTTTTACTAAATAACCATCACGCCGCTTCCCCGCAGGGGTAGGCAGAGAGAAAAGAACGCTACACCAATATTTTCAATCTTTTCAAATAATCTTTGCATTTTCCACATTTATGTACCTCCTCATACAAACATACATACCTGCCAATCATTCCGGCTCTTGACTTGACCACATTCAAGGTTTTCTCTGTCCTCTTCTGCTTCTATTTCCAACTACATTCACCCCATATTTTTTAATACTATTCTTTCTTCACTCATTTAATTAAAACATACCCACGCCATCCCAACACACCTATGTTTATTTTATCGATATTGCTAGTCTTAGCCCAACATTTTTGTCTCATTTTACCATTTGAATATCTATCACTCATCGTTTTGACGCACATTTGTCTGAGAGATCGCATTTTCACTGCATTTCGCAGTCCACTTTTATCCTTCTTTTGCCAATTATATGCTTTACTTCCACACATTAAGGCAAAAATCTTATGAATACCTACCTTTATAAAAAAAAACTAACTAACCAACCATCACGCCGCTTCCCCGCAGGGGGAGGCAGAGAGAATAGAACGCCACACCACTCTGTCTTTGCAAACATTCTTCGCCTCTTCCACGTTCCTGCATCTCCTCATACAAACCCGCCGATTGTTTCGACCTACTATAAATTATACTAAATATGTACAATAATACTATAAACTTTAATACATCTAAAAAGCTTATATGAACGAAATCCTCTTTATTGAATCCAAAACAATATTCTTTGATTATGTTTAATAGTAAAGCTCCAGTTATCGATGAGAATAAATAATAAAATTACAAGCAAATCCAGCGATATTGCTCGTCATACTTTCAGCGTTATTAAACGTTTCAGTCATAGGAAATTGAAACTAATGGCCAGTTCTAATAAAGCCGAATAATTTTTGCTGCAATGTTGCACAGAGAATAGTTTATGCGTCGCACTGCAGCTATTATACCGGTAGTAAATTTGGTCACAACACACCTCTGCCATGCTGCTATCCTGGTATTATTATTTCACAAACATCGATCTATATTCCTTTGTTTACAAATTCTAATCACTTAGCTGGCACTATGTGCGACAAATATCTCCTACATAATTCATTTTTAACAATCTTTACGACATTTTCACTGTAAAATTTCAAATGGAGCTGAATATTATTTTTTATATTTATTACGACCGTCATAGGCTGGTTTAAGTGGTCACTTTACACACGTGTAACATTCACCAATTCTACCCATTATTGACAACCGCACAACTGAAATTCTTGGAAGTTCTATATATATGAACCAATTTCGAAATGTTGTTTTTGAATCACTAGAACTTCACTAGAGACATCTATTGGTGAGATGAATAGAAGCTTTTTTATTGAGCTGAAACTCTTTTATTAGTATGTGAGTATGTAAAGTGTTCACTTAAACCAGCTTATGACGGTTGTCAGCCCCGTAACTGTCTAGACTTCCATATTCTTCAACATCTTTGATGAGGTGCCAAAAAAAATTATAAGAAAATAACTCCTATAATTGGAGATAATCCAGATTTTGTGAACAAGTATTTGGACACACTCAAAATGTTGTGGACAATATTTATTTATTTATTTATTTTATTTATTTAAACTTCACCTACAGAAAAGAAATAAGTACATTAGCGGGCTTATTGCTACAAAGCAATATCTTCCAATCAGCCAAAAATAGACTAGTGATATTGGTCAAAACGTTTGATGCTATATATAGCTGTTTGCAATCAGAGGGTAGATAGTACTTGAACATTTAAAAATACATAAATTATAAATTGATGATAATGAGAAAGGCAAAGGAAAAATGGAGTCAAGGGGAGGAGGTAGAGGGAAAAACTAGGGTTGGAGGTTTGAGGGACAGTTAGGAATCTAATGATAGATAGTAATGAATATTAGCAAATGAAACCATATTCAACAATTTTTAATTATATTTTACATGGTAAATATCACTTTTTCTCAAAATGTATTATAATATTTCTTTCGATAACAAAAAAACTGAAATCAGTAATGTACCAAGTAAAATTAAATTAAAAATTGATAGATATTACCACAAAGTGACTGCCGAATCAATCAATCGAATTTAACAAATTTAACTTTCGAAAAATGAGATATATATTTTATGCTAAGTTTATTAAATGTTTATTTAACTATCCACAAATAAGTGAACATATAAAATTAAAAATATGTATTGATTTAATATCAATAAAACAAACAATTTGGTTAGATTTTTGGTCTAAAATCAAAACACTAATTGAATTTATATTTACTCGTACAATTCAAACAGATAAATCTGTAAGTGAGTGAAACATATTAATTATGTGTTATTACTCAATTCTCAAATTCAAAACAAACAAATAATTTAAAAATTTCGTTATTTGTTTTAAAAAAAACAATGAATATTTACATTACTTCAATTTTCCACAATTTTTTAAACTTAAAATGGGATTCTACGCTTCTATTTAATTTATTCCCAAAAAGCGTCGATGTTACATATAGTTAGTGTTCCTTAAATCCCTTTTCGACCTCCAACGATTTTCTGGAGAGGTGCCAAATCGTTTGATAAATTATCCGATCGCTCCTTTCCTCGTCGTTGAAGAAAAATACAGTACTGTTAAAATGACAAAAAATATTTTTCAGAGTAAACTAGCCGATGACAAGTCGTAACTCATGTAAATGACCAGACTTCCATACTTCCATCTCAATCATATCTTCGTACTCATAGTAATTTGAAATATTCAGTGCAAATGTTTTTATTTGGGAAAATACTATCGTTCAATTATGGGTAATGTTTTATTTTTCCCTTTGCAATATCAAAATGTCTCCTGTATTGTATAATATGATTTTTTGAGTTTTATTTCATTACCCCCGACTAGTCTGAAAACCTAGATGTTTTCATGAAAACTACAGATGATTGGTTTTTGTAATCACCTGTTGATGTAAAAATCTATAGTTTTCGAAACTGGTAGTGTGTAATGAAATAAAACTCAATATCTGGTATAATACAATTGAACATTTCAGAGATTTGAGTGATAATTTTCCAACTAAATTTTGACAATACTGCCGACTTACGACGGGTAAAATTAGCAATATGCACAGTATTGCCTCATGCAAGAGTGCCACATTTTGTGTTATGGTTATCTTGACGGATAGTAAAATAGTAAATTTAAGCATGTTAAGGTGACATCATAAACTGTACTCATGTTAATAATATCAACAATAAAAGTCGTCTAAAACAAAGTTTTTGTTTTATTTTATATTGTTTAATAAAATGTGCCACAAAGCATTTGGAAAAAAAACATTCCAGAAAAGGTAGTGTTTTGACTTAAAGCATTGACTCTTGATATTGCTTTACGTCATATACTCATTTAAGTATGTTAAAGTAGAACGTAGATCCATTGTCTTGCAAGCTGTATCGTCGAAGTTGAGAGATAACTAACTAGTAACCTGCATTGATTGATCAACAAAATAGTTCTCCCGAGAAGTTGATTCAATTCAACTTATGAATTTATAATTAATTACTCCCAGTTCCACGTACTGCGGTAGTTCCACCGCGGAATTGTTTCCTCGCAGTTCCACTTCTCGAGTCAAAGTTCAATAATTGGGAGACATTAGTCCACAAACTGTATTCATTGGTAGTGATAAATTCCCAAATTATCGCCCAAAACTCTCCTGCGGAGCCGGACCCAGATTGGGTCTGTGGAAATGTGAAGTTAACCGTTTACACAAGGCTTTGTTCGGACTGAAAGCTGCGACACGCGACAGGTCCGAAGTTGGGAAGCCGCATCGTGAATGGTGGTTTGTAATACTGCCAACTTTGGTTCATATCAAACTTATAGTCAATTACAACGAAACATTTATCATAGCCTATTATTGTCGTAAATATATGTCGTATGAAATCGAAATACATATGGTATAAATTTTCGTATCTTTAAGTCGCATATTTTAAAAACTCTTATTTATTTTCATATTATTATTTTTTTGACATCTCGTCAAAGATGAAGAAGAATATGGAAGTCTGGGGACGACCGTCATCAGCCCTGTAAATGCCCAGACTTCCATATTCTTCTTCATCTTTGATGAGATGTCAAAAAAACATATAAAATGAAAATAACTCATGTAATGGGTGACAATCCAGATTTTTGTGAACAAGTATTTGGACACACTCAAAATGTTGAAAACTTATTTATTTATTAATCCATTATAAAACTACATTAAAGATATTTGTGTCGCAAAATGATAATGGTTTGATATTGACAAGCACTGTGGCGTAGTTGGGTATACGTAGACGCTCGATGGCAAAACTAGCGTCGCGGGTTCGATTCCCACCAATTGCAAAATAAATTCAAGAAAGATATATTTTCAATTGGTCTGTGTGTTTGTGATATTTTTTTCACATTTACCTTTCCTATCCTTAGTATCACACCTGTAAATAAGAATCTAAAAGGCTTTGGGGGTTATTCCTTTTTTATGAATGCATCAAAACACGAGGCACTAAATTTTAAGAAATAGTGGTATTCCCTAAGTGAAATTTCAATTGAAACTGGATATATATAACTACAAAATGACTGCAATATCAAGAAATGGAAGAATTTATTGGATTCGTACTTATTTTGCAGTTTATATAAGAAATAATCCTCAAAGCTTCTATTATAGAGTCTAGTTTTTCATTATTTTACCATCCAATATATTTTTTCCCTGTTGTGCTTATTCTATAGTTATTTTCCATATCTTAAGATATTTACTAGAACTCCATTTTGCACATTGTTTAGCTTCTGTTTTCTATATTGTAGAAATATCAACAAAAAGAAATCATCACTAAATACGAAAAAAAAATTATTATGTAAAGTAATATTTGAAAATATGTACACAAAATTTATTACTTTGTTAACATTCAAATGTGTATTTCTTGAATTTACCCTTGAACTTTCAACTAATTTATTAAATATGTGTATTTAACAATTTTAAATCATTATGTAGATTGCCCAGAGCTTTTATTACTCATCAATTTTACAGTCCCGGGAGCACAGAACAGAAATAAAACTTTATTTATAATCACTAATATTCACACCAAGTCCTACCAAAATTCATTTTTATATCAAGCCTGCGATATGTGCAATGTAATGCTTAATGAAAAAGACATCAATAATGTTTCTTTTAATACGTTTAAGAGGAATATTGTTGATGTCTATTTGACTATTTGAGAAAGAAAATTTATATTATTTGATAAAAACATTTAATGTTAGTTTATTATAAAGTTATACTTTTATTTATGTCAGTTTATTTCTTTATTTTTAGATTACTTATGTGAAAACCTGTAAATGGAATTTTTTGTTATTATATTATGCCATTTTTTTGTAAATATTCTGTTGGATTTCCAATAAATAATAAAAAAATAAAAAATGAAAGCATGATTTCCATTTAAATAATAATAAAAACAACCCCGCATTAAATATAAAGGTAATATCACCATTGGTATTTGTAATCATATTTAATGCCTTCCTAATACGATTCGGTCAGGAAAAAGTATGGAAAAAATCCATTCTCTGTATTTTATTTGTAATAATGGCATGCTTTCATAATGTGTTTACCAGAGAAAGCGCCCGGAAATCTTTTCAGGAAATCTAGTTTCGGTTAACAGGTATGTTAGTAAATACTTCTTGACCGAGATCTTATGGTATACTTATTGGCACACAAACTATGTACTTATCAACAATAGACTTATAACCACAAAAACTGTATACATATTTATAAACAATAGACTTATAACCACAAAAACTGTATACATATTTATCAACAATAGACTAATAATCACAAAAATTGTATAAATATTTATTAACAATATACTTTTTGGCACAAAAACTGTATACATACTTATTAATAATATACTTACTAGTACAAAAACTATGTACTTATCAACAATAGACTTATAACCACAAAAACTGTAAACATATTTATAAACAATAGACTTATGACCACAAAAACTGTATACATATTTATCAACAATAGACTTATAACCACAAAAATTGTATACATATTTATTAACAATATACTTTTTGGCACAAAAACTGTATACATACTTATTAATATTATACTTACTAGCACAAAAACTATGAACTTATCAACAATAGACTTATAACCACAAAAACTGTAAACATATTTATTATAACAATAAACTTTTTCTAACAAAAACTGTAAACATACTTATTAATAATATACTTATTAGCATAAAAACTTTATACATACTTATTTGCAATATACTTATTAGCTCAAAAACTGGCAATTTTCACAGCATTTTGAATAGGTCCAAATATATACTTAAAATGTTGTGAAAAAACTACAAACTTCATACATAACGCCTTATTCTCAACAAAAATTCAAATATAACCCATTTTCTTCACTAAATGTTGGATGTTTTGAAATCTATGTTTACAAATCTGGGTTTCACTTAGGGGTTATTTCACATTGCCGACATCTCAACACAGATGAAGAATTTCCATAGTTTTCTTCATCTTTGTTGAGATGTCAAAATATTTTCGTTATTTCTATAAAAGGTTTTAATTTATTTGAAGTACTACAGAAAGTCAATGAAATTGTAAATAAATGCAAATTAATATTTACAATATTTTGAGTGTGTCCAAATACTTGTTAACAAATCTGGATTATCCCCAATTATAGGAGTTATTTTTCGTATTATTTTTTTACATCTCATCAAAGGTGAAGAAAAATATGGGAGTCTGGGCATATACGGGGCTGACGACTATCAAAGGCAGATTAAAGTAATCACTTTAACCAGCCTATGATGGTCGTCAGCCCCGTAAAAGCCCAGATCATATTCTTTTTCATCTTTGATGAGATGTCAAAAAATAATAGGCAAAAAAATATGCTGTACGTTTATGTTCAGTTTTGAGAAAAATACAATATAAAATAATATTATATAAATTTTTCGGTCACTACACGATATAAACAGACTATATAATCTCTACTAAAACCATTGTTAGCTTCATACAGGAAACATTTCAGAATTTTAAATTCTCTATAACAACTGTTTTATAACGCAAAACGGAATTCGGTTATTACAAAACCTGAAATTCACGTTCTCGTTCGTTGCTCGAATCTTACATTAATTTTTTATTAGGGCAAATATGCGTGTGAGGCGATTCAGACGTAAAACTCCCCCAAATCGTTACTTTTTCACGTTATTACACCACTCGTAATGCTACTAACGGTCTCTTTAGCGAAATCCTGAAAAATAAAGCCTTTTTTCGTTTGACGTAAATTACTTTGTTGCTTACAAACAGGCATTGTTTCAAATGTGTCCATTTCAAATTACCATTAGCGTTTAAACGTATTGGGAAAACATGAAGGGGTTTTGAAATTAACCATGGCTGTATATCATATAAAAACGATATTAATCTCATTTTTGTCCGCTTCCATAGTATAGTGGTAAGGGAGCTATTCCGAAGGTCTCAGATTCGAGTCCCAAGATGGTCAAAATAAATATTAGTGATTTTTCAGTCTAATATTTATTTAATATCACTCTGGACTGGTAATTGGTATTTGATAACCTTTCGTTCGTGCATTTAACGATCAAGCTAACACTGCTTCAATACGATGCAGTGCCTGCCCTATGCACCATTGTGTGCGGATAGGGTTGAAATAGAATTTATCTCATATAAATGCCTCATACGTTTTTTGACATCTTAACATAGATGAAGAAGAATTCGGAAGTCTGGGTATTAACAAGGCGTATGACCTGTGATGGGCTGGTTAACTGATCACTTTACACCCGTGCAACATTCGCCATTCTACCCAGATTGACAACAACACTGTGAATTTTTTGAAACTCCCAAATTTGTGATCAACCTCGTGATACAGTATATATATGTTCAAAACAACCATCTACCATGTTGGATTGAGAAAGCGATTTTTTAGCAGAAACCCTTTTATTTGGATGTATGCAAGATCCGAACTCTGAATCATTTTGCATACTAAAAAACGCCTGACAACATGATTTTTTTTAAAGCTTATTATTTGACCAGTTATTTTAATTCACCGCATTTATGGTATCTTCATCTATGAAGAGGAGTAAAAAAATGTAAAAATAACTCCTTAGTCGACAAAACCCAGATTTTTTATTAAGTATTATTTTTTTAAATATATTACGCTCCACTTGTTTACGAGTGATACAAGTATTTGGACTCCCTCAAAATGTTTCCAAACACATTGCGAGCACTATGATGCGTTTGCCTACCTTGCAAGACATCTTGGGTTCGATTCCTTAGCGAATCTGTATTAATACAACATGATTTGTATAAATAATAATTAATTAAAATTGCCTGTGCGTTTCTTTGATACTAAAAACAACATTTTTTTTATAATTTAGTGCAAGGATATTTACCCACGTTTCTTTCATTTATTAAATAATTAACGTTACACTAATTAAAACAACCTTTTATTTATTTTTTATTAAATGTGTCATAATTTATCTGTCCCGAGCAGTTTAATTTGGGAAATGGCGAAGAGCAGGAACCTATGTAATTAAAGGATCCTATAAATCTAAGAAGAAACTAAATAGGAACCGAGAAGAGTGCACAGGCACGACACTGTGTAATGCTCCCTTGCAGGAGCACCTATTTTGTCTGACGACAGCTTTGAAGAATACGAAAAAAAAACTTAATATTTGTCTTTTAAAAAGTACTGAATTATACAAACAATAAATGAATAGTTTACGTAGACATGATACATTTAAATTGTATAATATATTTTTATTTAGTTTTATACAATTTTTAACTTTCGAGACCAGTCCAAGCTACCTCTATGTGTTCCACTAACAGTTTAATGATATTGTAGCTGTTACAATTTCAGTAACTTTTAATCAGAAAGATGCAGAATATTTCCGGCAGAGGCCTCCGTCAAGAAGCTTCATAATAATGAACTGTATCCACGTTTTTGAAATAAATTTTAATAGTACAGAAAAAAAAATCTGATATTTTTTATATAGGTGTGATAAAGCAAAAATGAATAACATGTAACTCGTATTTTAAATATATTAATAATAAAACAATTACTTTACATTTTTTTTCACTTCTTCATTATTTTTACTTATTTACATTTTTCATAATTTTTATAACAAAGTAAATTGGATGAAACTATATTGTTGTTAGTTGTTTTATTATATAAAATGCAGTTCCACCATGAAATGTCAGTGAAGAACATAAATGTAATAAATATTAATTATATCTTGTATAATAAAAGCATTGTTAACATTCTAGTATGGTAAAATAACACTCTCATTATCATTCATCGTTCATTATTTGTAATACCACATTAAAAAACACAACTTTGTGACTACCGGTTTCGGTATAATCATTCCATCATCTTTTCAAAATTTTCTTTTTGTTTAAAAGTCAGACCATAACAATTTTATTTTATCGACATTTGACCTGATGATGGAATGATTATTCTGAAACCAGTGTTCACAAAGTAGTGTTTTTTAAGTGGTATTGCACAAAGCGAACGATAAATGATAAGAAGAGTGTTAAAATAATTTTATCTCAATTAATCCTTCTTATAAAATATGTGATTCGTTTCCATGTTCTAAATCTAGTAAAGGCGCCCGACGCTTCTTGTATTCATAATATTTTTTAATGTTAAAATGTTGCCGTGCGAGCGTTCCCTAAAAGTGACGTGGAGTTGCGAAGTAATTACATTAACGGGGAGTGACGAAACCAAAAGATGAAATTTAAAATGGCGGATCTCACTTAGTTTTGATAAGTTTCTAATTGAATTCCGTGTTGCAGATGGCGCATGGCGTGTCTAGCTTACCACTACGGCCAGCATCCGGTGAACCATCCCTATAATGGTAAGCAGTGCAATGGATTAATACGTGTTTTATTACTTTCATTCCAATATTCTCGACCATATTTCTATGAAACTAGACCGTGAAGCAGTACTATTAAATACATATTTTTTTCTTTTTAACCCATATCAGCACCCGATGGTGCATAAGGCACTGCATCAATATAAATGCAGTGTTATTGTAATAGTTAACGAATGAAGGAAAGGTGATCAGTCCTCCGCTTCAGGCACCAGTCAAGGGTAATATTAAATAAATATTTGAGTGGAAAAATCACTTATATTTATTGACCCCTCCCCTGGATATCTAACCCGAACGACTTCTCTAATACATTTTTTCTATTTTTTTTATTTCTCTAGTTAGCTTATATTACATTTAATACAAACAATTTTTTACACTTAATTTACATCTTATTTACATCTTTATGCATCTTCTTACAGTATATAAAACCTTTTTTTTAAATTCTTTTCATTTTATATATATTCAGGCATCTCAAACAAAACATTTTCAAATATTTACACATTATACAATTTTGATGATCGTTG